>NW_022145594.1:44236477-44516263 GCF_000002235.5 Strongylocentrotus purpuratus
CTAGCTGGCAATCGACAGCTAGCTGGCAATCGACAGCTAGCTGGCAATCGACAGCTAGTGGCAATCGACAGCTAGCGCAATCGACAGCTAGCTGGCAATCGACAGCTAGCTGGCAATCGACAGCTAGCTGGCAATCGACAGCTAGCTGGCAATCGACAGCTAGCTGGCAATCGACAGCTAGCTGGCAATCGACAGCGTAGCTGGCGGCGGGTTAGCGGGTAGCCCCAAGCCATGTCCATTTAAAAACTGCATTCAAGAGCCTCTTATTGCTAGGTTTACAACGTTGTTTTACATTTGCAATTATATTTCCTAGTTTTATTCACTCTCTACAGTCCCGTACTATCCCTTTTCAGTCTGTAAACAACTTTGCAACACGAAAACAATGATGAACAGGGTTTTACTTCTCTTATAAATTTATTAGAAGTGCCTATGTCATTTTGCACAACGAAGTGATACAAAGGGCCTTTCAAATTTAAGTCTATTGAAAGCATTCCCCCACCTAGCCTGTATGACCGAGCAGAATCATTTAGTGCTCAACAATAAAAATCCACAGTCTTGGCTAAAGAGGTCCATTATTGTTTGTTTATTAGTTATTTATTTAATTGACATTGTACAGTACTATTAATATCAGTATATTGGATGCTCTGTTTTAAATACAGTCAAGATTGCCGAGCAATGAATTACATCCTGCTTCTGTCCTCAAACCATATTTCTGGTTTTTAAAACGGTATCATTTGAATTTCCATTCCAAGCATTATTTTGAACTGTCCCGAAATTTGTTTCCTTTCTTGAAATCAGACTACAGCCCCCAGTCTAAAAGTGCTTGTCCTCCCAGACAAGGACAAAGAGCTCTTCGGTAGGTTTAGGGACAATGCATCAAAATAACGCGGTCATTGTTGCAATGTCAGAATGCTATTATTACCTCCTCTTTGGTAATCCTCGCATTTGACCAAACAAAAGTCACTCAATGAAGGGAGGGTCAGGTTTGTTTTCAATTCACTAATATTATTGATGCCATGTCAGAAAGAGCTCAGTAGTTTGTTACGTAACTATTCAAAAATTGCAGGTGCAAGCTATTGAAAACAGAATCGAATAGCCAAGCTTCCCTATTCATTGGTGCCTGTTATAGAATTCGTAGATATACTGAATTGAATAGACCCGTGTTCTATTCATTATACTATGTGAGGGCAGTGGCCTCTTGTCATATCACTTTAAGTTTAAGTCAGCAGTTTGCAAATTAAATGAAATAAACATAAAACTCACTATTATATCAGTAATATCAGTAACTGAAAGAAAAAAAATACGGCAATCTTGACAACATCGGACTACAAAAATGATGATAATAATGCATCCCGAAAGCGTAAATCAGTAAATCGGCACATTTTGTAAAGTATTAGCATGCAGAAAGTGGTTAACACAAAAAGCGAACCAGTTATTCACGGTGAGGCAAAATGGTCTTGTGGATAAAAGTGATCACTTCACAATGCAATGTACTCGGTTCGAGTCTCAGTTTCTCCTTTATATAACCCATGTTATTTTTTTTTCTTCACTCCATAATATTGACTTGTCATCTCTTTTTTAAAGGGGACACCCCCCCCCCCTCAACAAAGAAAAAATAGCAGGTAATACTCTTTCTTTAACAAGCGACTCTCTGAATTAGTCAGAAAACATCTTTTGCTACATCTACAACAATTAGTGTAAGTATGAAGAATACATGAAGATTAGCAATGTGACACTTTAGTCTAGTGGGTAGGCAATCGTCTGATAACTGGAAGGTATCGGGTTCGACCCCCAGCTGTGCTTTTCTTTTGCTACATCTACAACAATAAGTATAAGTATGAAAAAAAAACATGGAGATTAGCAATGGACACTTTAGTCTAGTGGGTAGGCATCGCTGGTAACTGGAAGGTATAGGGTTCGACCCCCAGGTTGCGTTTTTTTCTTTTGCTACATCTACAAAAATAAGTATAAGTATGAAAAAAAAACACATGGAGATTAGCAATGTGACACTTTAGTCTAGTGGGTAGGCAATCGCCTGGTAACTGGAAGGTATCGGGTTCGACACCAGCTGTTGCTTTTTTTTAATCTTGAAAAAGAAAAACTGATGTCAAACCCATTTTGATCTCACTCAAAGTCCATATTTATTGCTATTCTCTTAATTGATCTATACAATGAGCTTGCATAACTTGTAAGCAAGGTAAAGTATTATATTTACGAAGTACAAGAAGGACAGGAATCCTGTTTTATCTATTTATCAAACATTATTACATTCAATACTTTTTCAGTCCCAATGAGAGAGAGAGAGAGAGAAAGAGAAAGAGAGCCAGAAGAGACAAGTGAAGAGAACCCAATACACCTCATCAGTGTAATAAAGTCTGATGATCTTAATCTACATACTTACTTCAAATATTTTGCCGGGCAGATATTATTATTTATAAAAACAAACCAATTTGGAGTTATAATAAATATTTATTGTTGTTGTTGTTGTTGATGTAAAAACAATGAGAAAATAGGGACCTTTGGGGGGGGGAAAAACAACCCCCCCCCCACATTAATCGCCAGGGGGGTCCCATCTAGACAGATAGCTGGCAATCGACAGCTAGCTGGCAATTCGCAGATAGCCTGGCAATCGAACAGCTAGCTGGCAAGCGACAGCTAGCTGGCAATCGACAGCTAGCTGGCAATCGGGACAGCTAGCTGGCAATCGACAGCTAGCTCGGGCAAATCGACAGCTAGCTGGCAGCAGCTAGCTGGCAATCGACAGCTAGCTGGCAATCGACAGCTAGCTGGCAATCGACAGCTAGCTGGCAATCGACAGCTAGCTGGCAATCGACAGCTAGCTGGCAATCGACAGCTAGCTGGCAATCGACAGCTAGCTGGCAATCGACAGCGTAGCTGGCGGCGGTAGCGGGTAGCCCAAAGCCATGTCCATTTAAAAACTGCATTCAAGAGCCTCTTATTGCTAGGTTTACAACGTTGTTTTACATTTGCAATTATAATTTCCTAGTTTTATTCACTCTCTACAGTCCCGTACTATCCCGTTTTCAGTCTGTAAACAACTTTGCAACACGGAAAACAATGATGAACAGGGTTTTACTTCTCTATAAATTTATTAGAAGTGCCTATGTCATTTTGCACGAAGTGATACAAAGGGCCTTTCAAATTTAAGTCTATTGAAAGCATTCCCCCACCTAGCCTGTATGACCGAGCAGAATCATTTAGTGCTCAACAATAAAAATCCACAGTCTTGGCTAAAGAGGTCCATTATTTGTTTGTTTATTTAGTTATTTTATTTAATTGACATTGTACAGTACTATTAAATATCAGGTATATTGGATGCTCTGTTTTAAATACAGTCAAGATTGCCGAGCAATGAATTACATCCTGCTTCTTGTCCTCAAACCATATCTTTCTGGTTTTTAAAAACGGTATCATTTGAATTTCCATTTCCAAGCATTATTTTGAACTGTCCCGAAATTGTTTTCCTTTCTTGAAATCAGACTACAGCCCCAGTCTAAAGTGCTTGTCCTCCCAGACAAGGACAAAGAGCCTCTTCGGTAGGTTTAGGGACAATGCATCAAATAACGCGCGTCATTGTTGCAATGTCAGGAATGCTATTATTACCTCCTCTTTGGTAATCCTCGCATTTGACCAAACAAAAGTCACTCAATGAAGGGAGGGTCAGGTTTGTTTTCAATTCACTAATATTATTGATGCCATGTCAGAAAGAGCTCAGTAGTTTGTTACGTAACTATTCAAAATTGCAGGTGCAAGCTATTGAAAACAGAATCGAATAGCCAAGCTTCCCTATTCATTGGTGCCCTGTTATAGAATTCGTAGCATATACTGAATTGAATAGACCCGTGTTCTATTCATTATACTATGTGAGGGCAGTGGCCTCTTGTCATATCACTTTAAGTTTAAGTCAGCAGTTTGCAAATTAATGAAATAAACATAAAACCTCACTATTATATCAGTAATATCAGTAACTGAAAGAAAAAAAATACGGGCAATCTTGACAACATCGGACTACAAAAATGATGATAATAATGCATCCCGAAAGCGTCAAATCAGTAAATCGGCACATTTTGTAAAGTCATTAGCATGCAGAAAGTGTTAACAACAAAAAGCGAACCAGTTATCACGGTGAGGCAAAATGGTCTTGTGATAAAGTGATCACTTCACAATGCAATGTACTCGGTTCGAGTCTCAGTTCTCCTTTATATCAACCCATGTTATTTTTTTTTCTTCACTCATAATATTGACTTGTCATCTTTTTTAAAGGGGACAACCCCCCCCCCTCAACAAAGAAAAAATAGCATGTAATACTCTTTCTTTAACAAGCGACTCTCTGAATTAGTCAGAAAACATCTTTTGCTACATCTACAACAATTAGTGTAAGTATGAAGAATACATGAAGATTAGCAATGTGACACTTTAGTCTAGTGGGTAGGCAATCGTCTGATAACTGGAAGGTATCGGGTTCGACCCCCAGCTGTTGCGTTTTTTTCTTTTGCTACATCTACAACAATAAGTATAAGTATGAAAAAAAAACATGGAGATTAGCAATGTGACACTTTAGTCTAGTGGGTAGGCAATCGCCTGGTAACTGGAAGGTATAGGGTTCGACCCCCAGCTGTTGCGTTTTTTTTTTTGCTACATCTACAACAATAAGTATAAGTATGAAAAAAAAAAAACATGGAGATTAGGCAATGTGACACTTAGTCTAGTGGGTAGGCTATCGCTGGTAACTGGAAGTTATCGGGTTCGACACCCAGCTGTTGCTTTTTTTTTAATCTTGAAAAAGAAAAACTGATGTCAAACCCATTTTGATCTCACTCAAAGTCCATATTTATTGCTATTCTCTTAATTGATCTATACAATGAGCTTGCAATTAACTTGTAAGCAGGTAAAGTATTATATTTACGAAGTACAAGAAGGACAGGAATCCTGTTTTATCTATTTATCAAACATTATTACATTCAATACTTTTCAGTCCCAATGAGAGAGAGAGAGAGAGAGAGAAAGAGAAAGAGAGCCAGAAAGAGACAAGTGAAGAGAACCCAATACACCTCATCAGTGTAATAAAGTCTGATGATCTTATCTACATACTTACTTCAAATATTTTGCCGGGCAGATATTATTATTTATAAAAAAAAACAATTTTGGAGTTTTATAATAAATATTATTGTTGTTGTTGTTGTTGATGTAAAACAATGAGAAAATAGGGACCTTTGCGGGGGGAAAATCACCCCCCCCCCCACATTAATCGCCAGGGGGGTCCCATCTCGACAGCTAGCTGGCAATCGACAGCTAGCTGGCAATCGACAGCTAGCTGGCAATCGACAGCTAGCTGGCAATCGACAGCTAGCTGGCAATCGACGTAGAGGGTAGCCCAAAAGCCATGTCCATTTAAAAACTGCATTCAAGAGCCTCTTATTGCTAGGTTTACAACGTTGTTTTACATTTGCAATTATAATTTCCTATTTTATTCACTCTCTACAGTCCCGTACTATCCCTTTTTCAGTCTGTAAACACTTTGCAACACGAAACAATGATGAACAGGGTTTTACTTCTCTTATAAATTTATTAGAAGTGCCCTATGTCATTTTGCACGAAGTGATACAAAGGCCTTTCAAATTTAAGTCTATTGAAAGCATTCCCCACCTAGCCTGTATGACCGAGCAGAATCATTTAGTGCTCAACAATAAAAATCCACAGTCTTGGCTAAAGAGGTCCATTATTTGTTTGTTTATTTAGTTATTTTATTTAATTGACATTGTACAGTACTATTAAATATCAGGTATATTGGATGCTCTGTTTTAAATACAGTCAAGATTGCCGAGCAATGAATTACATCCTGCTTCTTGTCCTCAAACCATATCTTTCTGGTTTTTAAAACGGTATCATTTGAATTTCCATTTCCAAGCATTATTTTGAACTGTCCCGAAATTGTTTTCCTTTCTTGAAATCAGACTACAGCCCCAGTCTAAAGTGCTTGTCCTCCCAGACAAGGACAAAGAGCCTCTTCGGTAGGTTTAGGGACAATGCATCAAAATAACGCGGTCATTGTTGCAATGTCAGGAATGCTATTATTACCTCCTCTTTGGTAATCCTCGCATTTGACCAAACAAAGTCACTCAATGAAGGGAGGGTCAGGTTTGTTTTCAATTCACTATATTATTGATGCCATGTCAGAAAGAGCTCAGTAGTTTGTTACGTAACTATTCAAAAATTGCAGGTGCAAGCTATTGAAAACAGAATCGATAGCCAAGCTTCCCTATTCATTGGTGCCCTGTTATAGAATTCGTAGCATATACTGAATTGAATAGACCCGTGTTCTATTCATTATACTATGTGAGGGCAGTGGCCTCTTGTCATATCACTTTAAGTTTAAGTCAGCAGTTTGCAAATTAAATGAAATAAACATAAAACCTCACTATTATATCAGTAATATCAGTAACTGAAAGAAAAAAAATACGGGCAATCTTGACAACATCGGACTACAAAATGATGATAATAATGCATCCCGAAAGCGTCAAATCAGTAAATCGGCACATTTTGTAAAGTCATTAGCATGCAGAAAGTGTTAACACAAAAAGCGAACCAGTTATCACGGTGAGGCAAAATGGTCTTGTGGATAAAAGTGATCACTTCACAATGCAATGTACTCGGTTCGAGTCTCAGTTTCTCCTTTATATCAACCCATGTTATTTTTTTTTTCTTCACTCCATAATATTGACTTGTCATCTCTTTTTTAAAGGGGACACCCCCCCCCCCCTCAACAAAGAAAAAATAGCATGTAATACTCTTTCTTTAACAAGCGACTCTCTGAATTAGTCAGAAAACATCTTTTGCTACATCTACAACAATTAGTGTAAGTATGAAGAATACATGAAGATTAGCAATGTGACACTTTAGTCTAGTGGGTAGGCAATCGTCTGATAACTGGAAGGTATCGGGTTCGACCCCCAGCTGTTGCGTTTTTTTCTTTTGCTACATCTACAACAATAAGTATAAGTATGAAAAAAAAACATGGAGATTAGCAATGTGACACTTTAGTCTAGTGGGTAGGCAATCGCCTGGTAACTGGAAGGTATAGGGTTCGACCCCCAGCTGTTGCGTTTTTTTCTTTTGCTACATCTACAACAATAAGTATAAGTATGAAAAAAAACACATGGAGATTAGCAATGTGACACTTTAGTCTAGTGGGTAGGCTATCGCCTGGTAACTGGAAGTTATCGGGTTCGACACCCAGCTGTTGCTTTTTTTTTAATCTTTGAAAAAGAAAAACTGATGTCAAACCCATTTTGATCTCACTCAAAGTCCATATTTATTGCTATTCTCTTAATTGATCTATACAATGAGCTTGCAATTAACTTGTAAGCAAGGTAAAGTATTATATTTACGAAGTACAAGAAGGACAGGAATCCTGTTTTATCTATTTATCAAACATTATTACATTCAATACTTTTTCAGTCCCAATGAGAGAGAGAGAGAGAGAGAGAAAGAGAAAGAGAGCCAGAAAGAGACAAGTGAAGAGAACCCAATACACCTCATCAGTGTAATAAAGTCTGATGATCTTAATCTACATACTTACTTCAAATATTTTGCCGGGCAGATATTATTATTTATAAAAACAAACCAATTTTGGAGTTTTATAATAAATATTATTGTTGTTGTTGTTGTTGATGTAAACAATGAGAAAATAGGGACCTTTTGCGGGGGAAAAATCACCCCCCCCCCCCCCACATTAATCGCCAGGGGGTCCCATCTAGACAGCTAGCTGGCAATCGACAGCTAGCTGGCAATCGACAGCTAGCTGGCAATCGACAGCTAGCTGGCAATCGACAGCTAGCTGGCAATCGACAGCTAGCTGGCAATCGACAGCTAGCTGGCAATCGACAGCTAGCTGCAATCGACAGCTAGCTGGCAATCGACAGCTAGCTGGCAATCGACAGCTAGCTGGCAATCGACAGCTAGCTGGCAATCGACAGCTAGCTGGCAATCGACAGCTAGCTGGCAATCGACAGCGTAGCCTGGCGGCGGTAGCGGGTAGCCCCAAAGCCATGTCCATTTAAAACTGCATTCAAGAGCCTCTTATTGCTAGGTTTACAACGTTGTTTTACATTTGCAATTATAATTTCCTAGTTTTATTCACTCTCTACAGTCCCGTACTATCCCTTTTTCAGTCTGTAAACAACTTTGCAACACGAAAACAATGATGAACAGGTTTTTACTTCTCTTATAAATTTATTAGAAGTGCCCTATGTCATTTTGCACGAAGTGATACAAAGGGCCTTTCAAATTTAAGTCTATTGAAAGCATTCCCCCACCTAGCCTGTATGACCGAGCAGAATCATTTAGTGCTCAACAATAAAAATCCACAGTCTTGGCTAAAGAGGTCCATTATTTGTTTGTTTATTTAGTTATTTTATTTAATTGACATTGTACAGTACTATTAAATATCAGGTATATTGGATGCTCTGTTTTAAATACAGTCAAGATTGCCGAGCAATGAATTACATCCTGCTTCTTGTCCTCAAACCATATCTTTCTGGTTTTTAAAACGGTATCATTTGAATTTCCATTTCCAAGCATTATTTTGAACTGTCCCGAAATTGTTTTCCTTTCTTGAAATCAGACTACAGCCCCAGTCTAAAGTGCTTGTCCTCCCAGACAAGGACAAAGAGCCTCTTCGGTAGGTTTAGGGACAATGCATCAAAATAACGCGGTCATTGTTGCAATGTCAGGAATGCTATTATTACCTCCTCTTTGGTAATCCTCGCATTTGACCAAACAAAAGTCACTCAATGAAGGGAGGGTCAGGTTTGTTTTCAATTCACTAATATTATTGATGCCATGTCAGAAAGAGCTCAGTAGTTTGTTACGTAACTATTCAAAAATTGCAGGTGCAAGCTATTGAAAACAGAATCGAATAGCCAAGCTTCCCTATTCATTGGTGCCCTGTTATAGAATTCGTAGCATATACTGAATTGAATAGACCCGTGTTCTATTCATTATACTATGTGAGGGCAGTGGCCTCTTGTCATATCACTTTAAGTTTAAGTCAGCAGTTTGCAAATTAAATGAAATAAACATAAAACCTCACTATTATATCAGTAATATCAGTAACTGAAAGAAAAAAAATACGGGCAATCTTGACAACATCGGACTACAAAAATGATGATAATAATGCATCCCGAAAGCGTCAAATCAGTAAATCGGCACATTTTGTAAAGTCATTAGCATGCAGAAAGTGTTAACAACAAAAAGCGAACCAGTTATCACGGTGAGGCAAAATGGTCTTGTGGATAAAGTGATCACTTCACAATGCAATGTACTCGGTTCGAGTCTCAGTTTCTCCTTTATATCAACCCATGTTATTTTTTTTCTTCACTCCATAATATTGACTTGTCATCTCTTTTTTAAAGGGGACACCCCCCCCCCCCCCCCTCAACAAAGAAAAAATAGCATGTAATACTCTTTCTTTAACAAGCGACTCTCTGAATTAGTCAGAAAACATCTTTTGCTACATCTACAACAATTAGTGTAAGTATGAAGAATACATGAAGATTAGCAATGTGACACTTTAGTCTAGTGGGTAGGCAATCGTCTGATAACTGGAAGGTATCGGGTTCGACCCCCAGCTGTTGCGTTTTTTTCTTTTGCTACATCTACAACAATAAGTATAAGTATGAAAAAAAAAACATGGAGATTAGCAATGTGACACTTTAGTCTAGTGGGTAGGCAATCGCCTGGTAACTGGAAGGTATAGGGTTCGACCCCCAGCTGTTGCGTTTTTTTCTTTTGCTACATCTACAACAATAAGTATAAGTATGAAAAAAAACACATGGAGATTAGCAATGTGACACTTTAGTCTAGTGGGTAGGCTATCGCCTGGTAACTGGAAGTTATCGGGTTCGACACCCAGCTGTTGCTTTTTTTTTAATCTTTGAAAAAGAAAACTGATGTCAAACCCATTTTGATCTCACTCAAAGTCCATATTTATTGCTATTCTCTTAATTGATCTATACAATGAGCTTGCAATTAACTTGTAAGCAAGGTAAAGTATTATATTTACGAAGTACAAGAAGGACAGGAATCCTGTTTTATCTATTTATCAAACATTATTACATTCAATACTTTTTCAGTCCCAATGAGAGAGAGAGAGAGAGAGAGAAAGAGAAAGAGAGCCAGAAAGAGACAAGTGAAGAGAACCCAATACACCTCATCAGTGTAATAAAGTCTGATGATCTTAATCTACATACTTACTTCAAATATTTTGCCGGGCAGATATTATTATTTATAAAAACAAACCAATTTTGGAGTTTTATAATAAATATTATTGTTGTTGTTGTTGTTGATGTAAAACAATGAGAAAATAGGGACCTTTTGCGGGGGGAAAAATCACCCCCCCCCCCCACATTAATCGCCAGGGGGGTCCCATCTAGACAGCTAGCTGGCAATCGACAGCTAGCTGGCAATCGACAGCTAGCTGGCAATCGACAGCTAGCTGGCAATCGACAGCGTAGCCTGGCGGCGGTAGCGGGTAGCCCCAAAGCCATGTCCATTTAAAAACTGCATTCAAGAGCCTCTTATTGCTAGGTTTACAACGTTGTTTTACATTTGCAATTATAATTTCCTAGTTTTATTCACTCTCTACAGTCCCGTACTATCCCTTTTTCAGTCTGTAAACAACTTTGCAACACGAAAACAATGATGAACAGGGTTTTACTTCTCTTATAAATTTATTAGAAGTGCCCTATGTCATTTTGCACGAAGTGATACAAAGGGCCTTTCAAATTTAAGTCTATTGAAAGCATTCCCCCACCTAGCCTGTATGACCGAGCAGAATCATTTAGTGCTCAACAATAAAAATCCACAGTCTTGGCTAAAGAGGTCCATTATTTGTTTGTTTATTTAGTTATTTTATTTAATTGACATTGTACAGTACTATTAAATATCAGGTATATTGGATGCTCTGTTTTAAATACAGTCAAGATTGCCGAGCAATGAATTACATCCTGCTTCTTGTCCTCAAACCATATCTTTCTGGTTTTTAAAACGGTATCATTTGAATTTCCATTTCCAAGCATTATTTTGAACTGTCCCGAAATTGTTTTCCTTTCTTGAAATCAGACTACAGTCCCAGTCCTAGACAAGGAAACAGAGCCTCTACATAATAGACTTCGTTCGTACGCCATTTGCTTTGAATATGCATTCATAGTATTTCGATAGCATTACGTCATCTTTCATACGCCTGTCCGGCATGCATTTCGAGGAACTTGTACTTTTCTATCGGTAGCGTACATAGAGATACATACTACTAAGCAAAGAGATTCGATCATACACAGTATGTCCTTCGTAGGAGGACTAGAGGGCCAACTAAAATCGTGACCTTTGACATTTCATAGGTTTTGCATTGGATGAATTATTGGGGTTTTGTCCGATTTGAACGACGGTTTTGGAGGGTCAATGAATATTCATGAGCAATGACGTAAAAAATACGCCAACTACTGTTCGTTGATTGGCCATCGACAAAATGTTTTATGTATTAGGTCATGCATAAAACATTTTTTTCATTCCCAGAATTCCCTACGATTTGAGCACGAAAATGGCGGTTGTATGAACTGCGACTTTCAAGTTATTTAATTACGAACAATGAAACATTTTTCTTTTAAGTGAATTTCTATTATAATAGAAGTTTGTCAAGTACATCTTAGTGAAGCAGAAAATCTTCAGGCGAACATTGACATCGAAGTGATACCCTATGATATCAAGAAAAGTAAGTAAAGATCCATTTTGTTTGAAGGTCTCTGAAATTATTGTGATGTGTTCGTCATTGCAGTGAGCGGCTCCCCGCATTGTCACAACGTATTACCCGGTTAACCCCCTACCCCATCCTCTTTTCTTTCTTCTGACCAAAGAATATTAACTGATTGAATGAACTCTAATTTAAGTCATCGACGGTAATATTTTTAGAAACAATCAGGATTTTACCGTAGGTTATTTCATTAGAGCGCATCTCATAATTTTAAGTTCAGTTCATAGCTTGATTACCGATAGTAATCGGTCGTAGATGTGGATCTGTTGTAGACTGCGCAAATGGCTCATTGCTAGTCCAAGCCGATGAGATCTCGTCGAGCAGAATGTGATTTTCAATCCGCCGGTGCTAGCCGGCTGAAACACCAAGAAGCGACTGCGTTTCCTGAGCTGGCGCGGCTATGACTTTACGGTGTGTTAGTGTTACAGTAAAGCCTAGATCTAGACTAGTATTCATAGCATATTCTAGCCTGAATTTTCTGTCTCTTTCGTTCGTTAGCCTCTGATTTGGGTAGGGTCGGCTCCTCTCTTTAGCCGACCCTACCCAAATCGGAGGCTAACGAACGAAAGAGACAGAAAAATTCGGGCTATGCAGGCCTAACTTTAGATCTAGCAGTTGCACTGTCTTAAGTAGATCTAGAAGTCTATAGAATTCTAGACCTAAACAGCATTTAACCCCGAATCTAGTATAGATCTAGGCCTAGATCTAGGGCTAGATTCTAGGCCTAATGTACTCTAACAAAAAATTCTAAATAGATCTAAATGCCTGATGTAGATTTCCTCTAGATCTAGGTGGATCAATGTGGAAGTTTAATATGGAGGGGGGGGGGGGGGTGCACAATCATTCTGTGCCCCCTTTTTAAGATGTGGCATAGCCATAGGGACGGGTCTAGATCTAGGTCCAGAGCCACCTACTAATAATATTAAAAATAGGCAATTAGATCTAGATCTATAGCTTGTAGCAAAGACTTCCAAAGCCATGGGTCTAGGCTCGTTTTTGATTCACTAGACTAGACTAGTCGTGCACATGTGTCATTATTGTGATCCAGGTCCAGATTCAGCTTAGTTTGAATGTATATCTAGGCTAGATCTACCAACGACAACAAAAACAAAACAAAAAAGGTGTCTCCCCCCCCCCCTCCCCACCTCCCACTTCCCCTGATTTCGCTCTTAGTTATGTCATTGTGCCTTGTTTGAAATAATTAGTTTATTTTCAGGATTTTATGCCACTCCTTAGTTTTATGTTGGTGAGAATTCTGGATCCAACCCTACATATGACATGGATATTTCTTTCTCTAAAGGACATGAACAAAGTTATAAACAGATAACTTATGCATGCATTATGATATTAGCAGGAACCTTACTAAGTTTCTGTTTTCTTTTAATTGTAGATGCTATGGAACAAAGAAGCAGATAATGATCACAGAAGTGCAACAAAGAGCACCAGGACCTGATCAACAAATGTATCTAATCAGGAACAGGACACCTAAGACCTAAGTTGAACTTTGGCAAGGTATGTTTGTATGAAGTTCGAAAATATTCAGGCTGTATCTAAGCCCATGCGAACACCACACTCGACTTGGACTATATACAAAGATTTGGGGAACTGTCATCTTGTGTTGCATTATATCTTGTAATTCTCAATTATTCTCTAGCTTTTTATTTAGGTGACAAACTATGGTGTTGCTACAGTTTATTCTCTCAGCATATTAAAAGATGTACTCAAAGGTACTTTTCCTAAATATTACATTATATCTAACAAACTTTTGTTCACAAAAGTCTAGCAAATAATAACTTAAAATAAATTGGAAATTACTTTTAAAATAATTGGAAATACATTTAAACCTTTATTCTTCTCTTCAAAAAAGGCCCTATCAGATAGACATAAGTTTATCATTTTTTAATAAAATTAAAATGCAACACCACTTGTAATCTTTAGTATTAGTTCATCTTCGTGAAAGGCTACAACGCCTTTTGAAGATTACCAGAAGAATAAGAAGAAGATATATCGAGGATCATGAAAGTAATCATATCTTCTTTTAAATGCGTGTACATGGAATATAGTTTTTTGATATTTAATCTTAAGTCAAGTTCTGACAAAAATATTAGGGATGCTGTACTGGATAGTAAATTGAAGGGGGGGGGGGGGTTATAAAATTATGTAGTTCAATAGTAATACTGTAGTAATATAATTATACACTGTCGCTCATAAAGTTAAAATATTTTTGTTTTACCCTAATTTATGGAATTATTTTAAATATAATTTAAAAATAATAGATCTAGATAATAATATACATTCTCAGATCTTATTTTAAATTATTTATAAAATAATTCCATAAATTGGGGTAAAACAAAAATATTCCAACTAATAGTAACAATAATGACAATGATCATGATAATAGTAGTAATAATAATGATAATACAGATAGTAGTAAAAACAACAACAATAATGTCCAATGTAAGATAAAGTACTCATAAAACTCAGTATATACCTGTTCTTTACATAATAAAATAGCATGTTGATATTATTGAATATTTTTTTCAAAATCTACAGTAAACTTTTACAACTGAAAAATTTGAATTCAAGAGACAGCCCCCCCCCCCATCCATTTGCCATCCTTTTGTTGATGTCATGGTGGATTTAAAAAGATGATGATGATGATGAACAGCATTTGTATAGCGCCATTAAAGATCTTTATAGAAAAGAAAAAAAAGAAAAAAAAAATGAGTTCATAAATGTTAATAAATTAGTTGATACTGCTTAATTCTGTTCTTTTCATTTTCTTATTTTGTGAAATATATGTGATGATGCTGGTGATTATGATGGTGTAGGCACTCTGTAATGATAATGCTGTATGACTGAGGTGAGATGGGGTCTGATGCAGTCTTGTGTAGAATTGAGTATGGTGTTCGACCTTTTGATGTTTGTTTATATCTGGTATCAGCGAGATAGATTTAACCATCTTTCCTAATGAGAGAAAGTGGAAATGTAACAAGAGAGTGGGCAAGACTAATGTATAAATACAGTATAAAAAATGGTTTACAATAAAGATGAGGGGGGGGGGGGGTTAAATAAAGAATAAGTCAATGCCAAAATGATGAAAGCATATAGGTAATTGGGGTGTGGATGGGGGAGGGAGGTTAATAGAGCCTATGGAAATGTCAATATTGGAAGGGGTCCCTGTATTGAAAATGTTACTGTTGGGGGGGGGGGCAAATTTCCCAAAATCAGTGACGACGAATGCAAAAATTTAAATTTCATTGGGGATGGGGCACAATATGAAGAACATTGAAGTCGAGGTGAGAATGATTCATTATTTGGACACTTAAAATATTAATATATCACTTGTTAAGTCGGCTAAATGATCAGTGCAGTTTTTCTGATTTAAAAACTATTTAAGTTAATAAACAAACAAAAAAAAGGGGTAAAAAATGAATTGAGGTACAACAGTGAAATGGGGTCATTATTTTTGCCTTTTAACTGAACTGAATTTTTAAAAATGTACTTTCCATCCTGGTGACAGTGAAGTTTGTGGCCCTAACTAAGTCAACCATTTAAAAGTTTATTACCCCCCCCCCTCCCCCCCCCCCCCACACACACTCCACAACTCTGCACGACCTTTGTTCTACATTTATCCGGCCCAATTATAGCCTTTAGTCAAGGCACTCGTGCTGTATTTCCCTAAACGCGCCTGAATACATAGACTAATCGCGCGACGACTGTGATCTGTGGGACGAGGTGCGTCAGCAGCTCGGCCTTTACTATCCTGAGTGGTTGTTGTAGTTTATTTCTTTTGTTTTGTATTATATTTCCGCTCCCGAATCAGGAGATAATTAGATGCAAAGTATCTTACCCAGAAAACCGGCCAAACCGCCCCTTCCAATCCGACGCACCAATCAGAGTAGACGATTCGAGAAAACTTCATGCATATTCATTATCAACATGTATAATCATAAATACATTTTTGAGCGGTTACAGAACGACGAAGGAGATCTCTTATCAAAGAGCCTTGAATATGCGGTCGAAAGGTTGAAATTATCATCTTTTAAGGAGTTACAATCAAAAGCTATAAAATCAGCAGTGAAAGGGGAAGATGTATTTGTTAATCTTCCAACGGGTTATGGCAAATCTGCGATTTTCAAGCCATTTCACTGTGCAAGGACTTCTTTGTGCGGACGACCACAGTCGCTGCCAGCACACCATACCCATCGGCGTCTACTCCCGAAGCTGCCCAGAGTTCGGGGGTCGGGAGGTACTACTCACACCGCACTGCACTGTCCATTGAAGTTATCGTTTCACCTCTTATTTCTTTAATGAAGGAATGTGAACCAAACTTGTCACACACAATAAAATGATATATTCAGTATAAGAAATAGCTAGGAAAACTCTTGCACAGGAACCATGCAGAATGTACTGCATAGAAGATATCTACCCTTTTTTGCACATCTATTACATTATAGACCTAAGCAGAATTACCAGAATTTGATGTCCTTTTCATTATTTTAATTCACTTGCATGCAGCTAGCTCAGCAGCTAGCCCTGCAAATTCAAAGCTCCATGAACGCATCGTTTTCACACGTACACAGATTCGAGTGTTGTACAATAACAATTCCGACCAGCTGATCGTGCGAACCACTATGCGTAGGTTAAAATGAAAAACAAGGGAACAAAATTTTACTATAAATCTACTAAAGTAGCAAAATAATAAATACCCTAGTCAATAAGTAGAATATTGTTTTTGATAAATTCATATTTTATTCGAAATTGAACTAGATATTTTTTTTTTTTTTTTAGTACATTTGAATACCGATTCCCCCACAATTTCATGGACGAAGCCATTTTAAACACCGCGCGGTTAAAACAATTAGGATTGGCCACGATCATCACTAGCTGCTGTATATGTAAGACCCTCATGCATATGCACATAATGATGAGCTCCGCAATTTAGCAAAGGCCAAGCCGCTGAAGCGGCTCGGTCCAGCGATCACTGCTGTAAAGCCACACTGCGTTAGTCTATTTTCACACCCTGCTCGGCAGACAAGCAGCGCGCGAGGCCTTGTCCAAAGGCTAGCCCAATTAAGGATTATGTCGATATAGTAACGCATGCGCATTGTCTTTTTTTCATTGCGATAATATGCTAATAAGTGGAAAAGAGTCATGAATATTCAAAATTTTAATTTAAATATTTTGCGCGCTACGCGCAGTCCAAAATCCCCATTTCGCTGGTGCACTAAAAATTTGTCGTCTTCATAGGCTAATACATGAAAAGTGGAAGCAGTGTGCACTTTTGACCCTCCAAAATCTCCCCATGGCTAGACGGATGCAGAAGCGGAGTTGAACTAATATACTAAGTATATATCTCTATGGTAGCGTATGAACATGAATAAACATGATTATATGACGTCATGATACGTCATCTGCATTGCTCAACTTGCGCTGTGCACTGCACTGCGGTTCAGTAGCTTTGTAGCAGTCCTATGTATTTACTGAAATATGTTTCCTTGTCTAGAAGTTTAGTCATTGTTCTTAATCCAGCATTGCACAAGCCTATATATCCAAAAGATAATATGGAACTGTCAATGACTTCATAATTTGAATTTATAGAATTATTGATAGATATGACTATTGATATGTAACCCGTGGCATAGTGGCAGGGGAAACCACTTTTAAATTATTATGCCAGGGTTCAGGTAATAATAATTATCAAAGGATTGACTGGCTTTACTCACATAGACCACCACACATTCTCACGTCTTATGTTGAGGTAAGTAGACTTTTAAATAATGGTCGATAGGAAGTATAATTATATTTACTTAATACATGGTCCTTTAAAAAATATATAAGTATAACATTCATCATCATCAACAACAAATCAAACAGCAAAATATCAATCTCATAATCTACTCACGGTACCGCTACTTAAATCAAGCGAGGGGGTGCGCGCGAGAGCTCTCTAAAAGTTCAACAACGACCTGGATCCGATTCGAAGTGCGATCGTGGTTGTCGTCCTCTGGATGTCCAGTTGCAACTCCCTAGCTACGTCAGTCATGCTTCTGGGCCCGTATTCAATAAACTTCTTAAGCTTGAAATCTAAGTACTTTTTCTTAAATTTTGGCTAAGAAAAAATCTTAGCCAAAAATCGTATTCTATAACAGCAATGGGGACTTAAGAAATTTGCCTTAAGATTAAGAAGGATTCTTAGATTTTATCTAAGAAAAAGGACTTAAGTAGCATGTCGTATTCTAATACAATCGAGATATCTAAGATAAGTAAGAAATCTACCCTATATTTAAGCATACTACGAGGATGCTTAAATGGGGCTTTGGCACCGGCAGCTCAGTGATGCTGCAAGCAACCGCTTCGGGTTTCGATCAAATGGAATAAAAACAATGCATGCAGCGCGCGCAGCGCGAGCGCAGGTTATCAGTTGACCTATATAACAACGTAAGCTTCGCGTAATATACAGCGTCGACGGCGCAGCGCGCAGGAGCGCCATAGGCTCTTTGTACTTGTACTAGTATGTTTGTTTGTACACAACTAAACGAGTAGTAGCATAAGTATGCATAACACTAAATCATGACATGGCTGTCGTATATAAAGAAATCGTCTCTTACTTTATTAGTCTTTGGCGCTAAAGTATGGAAACAGGGAATAATGTGCAATCGGCATAATATTAGGTGAGACAAAATTTGTTATAGATCTAGTATGAGTCTGATAAAGGTTACATCTAGCCATTTGATTAATTTTAGGCCATCATAACAGTAGACGATGTAAAACAATGAAAGGGTAGCTCCAAATCCAATGCTAGCTAGCGCTGGTCGGCCGGCTAGCGACGGCGCTCCCTTCATACTCACAGACCTGCGGCTGCGACATAATAAGTAAGCCCGGTTGGGCTCCTCGGAGTTGTTTGACGGAAAAGTATAAAAAGCCTACAGTGGATGTTAGATCTAGCCTCAGGTGGTCTTGACTAGACTGTTTTAGTGTCAGTTGGTCAATCCCGAAATAATTATGTGAGCATCCCAATAAACAAAATCACGTGAAAATCACGTCAATATCAAGGTATCGACTTGAGGAGAGTTACGTTCTTCAAACACCGGACATTTACGTAAATGTGTTAATACGTTTATTGCACTAGGTAACTTAAAAAACACGTACACTAAATCACGCAATTGTCACTGCAATATCACCATTATAATAACGTGATTGTCCCTTCCGTGGAGACCATGGTTTGTAAACCTAATACTCCCATGTTTGTTTGGTTATGAAATTACATCTTCATAAACGAAATTATCGCGTCACAGAAACACGTGAAGCGTTAGTGATAGTTTTAGTCACAATATCTGCGTAAAATTCAGGTGAATATTGCGAGGCTGACTTGAGATGAATCATGTTCTTCATTCACGTGAAATTTACGTCGAAGAGGAAATATGTTACTGTAACCCGCGTTCAACCCAATAATTACGCAAATGGTACACAATAAATGAACCAAAATAATGACGTTCTCATCCCGTTTCTGAACATCGTGTCTTGGATCTTCCATAATTACGTCCAGGCGCGCCAGAAGCAGTTTGGGATTAGAGGAGATGGTGGGGGGGGGGGGGGCTGCAAACATCCCAGAAGAGAAAGCTAGTTGCAACTGGTCCAGTTGATGAACCAGTTAATGCCAACTGGTAACCCTGGAAATTGAAATGGGCTAAATGATCCAGTTGATCCAAGCCAGTTAGAATTCAACTGGTCTAGCTGAGCCATTAGAACCATTTGGTAAAACTTCCAACAAGTTGAACAGCAACAACACTTCAATACTGGTACGTCTGTATTTCCAATGTAAAGGCATTGGTAATCAAGTAGACTTACATAATTTAATTAATCGAAATTTTTTCATATACTTTTATTTTATTGAAATTATTTAGTTCATAGTTAATGTTTCACTTATTCATGTTTAACTAAATGTAATTTATACGAAGTAGCGAAATGTCCTAATAACTGGTATTTGTAGTATTTTCGAAATGAATTGCATATAACTAAATCATCAGTAATTAAGAATATGCTGTAAATTCAGATAAATTGTTTAAAAACATAGATCTGCACGCACCCCATATTCAATATGCAAATTAATTGGTGTCAGCTGGTTCAACTTGAAATATGCCAACAGTCAGTCATCAACTGGTGCAACTGGAAATATGCACACACTGGTGCAATGAAAATATGCCAACAGTCATTTATCAACTGGTGAACATAGAAATATGCCAACAGTCACGGGATTATCACCACGGAACTTAAATGGTAACTGTGAAACCATCAAGACACCCAATAATAACTCATTTTCACACCTGGAAAACACGGAAAACCCAGCTTATATGAATAATCCGTTTGAGTCACGAGATCATCACCGCGGAACTGCTGGCAACTTTGACTACCATTTAAATAGGTGTTTTAAGACACCTAATAATTACTAATTTTTTACACCTAAATATCACGGATTCACAACTTAGATTAGTAATCAGTTTTAACTACGTGATCATCACCAAAAAAGTTTTGGTAACTTTGAAACCATTTAAAAAGGTGTTTTAAGACACCTAATAATTACTAATTTTTCACACCTAAAAGTCACGTATGCCCAGCTTAGATTAATAATCCGTTTGAGTCACGAGATCATCACCGCGGAACTGCTGGCAACTTTGACTACCATTTAAATAGGTGTTTTAAGACACCTAATAATTACTAATTTTCACACCTAAATATCACGGATTCACAGCTTAGATTAGTAATCAGTTTTAACCACGTGATCATCACCAAGAAAGTTATGGTAACTTTGAAACCATTTAAAAAGGTGTTTTAAGACACCTAATAATTACTAATTTTTCACACCTAAGAGTCACGTATGCCCAGCTTAGATTAAAAATCCATTTGAGCCACGAGATCATCACCGCGGAACTTATGGCAACTTTGACTACCATTTAAAAAGGTGTTTTAAGACACCTAATAATTACTTATTTTCACACCTAAATATCACGGATTCACAGCTTAGATCGATAATTAGCGTGAGCCACGTGATCATAACCAAGAAATTTAAGGTAACTTTGAAACCATTTAAAGAGGTGTGTAAGACACCTCAGAATTACTAATTTAATATAACCAGATATTTACGGACAGAACAATAAGACGATTAGCCGGTGTAAGTAACGTGATTATTACCATCAACCTTGGATAACCTGTGAAACCTATCGATAAAGGTGCTTAAAAGACCAAATAATTACGTATTTATCACCACCATCGGTTAACGGACACAAAACTCGTTGCTTGGCCAAGTAGTTATTCGGTCATAAACACTTGATTTACAGAGGTAAGTGGAATCACGTTACTCCAGTCGCGTGATAAATTGGTGGTTTTTAGGTTAGATGAAAACGTGAACAGGAGTACCTTTTTTGTTTAAATGAAGGCACGTGTCGATAACGTTTAAATCTAGTTCAAAAGGCACCATACTTTAAAATCACTTAAAATACACTCCTAAAAGAGGTTACTTTTTGGTGTTTTGTTTATTGGGATCGTTCCTCCCTTACGCTCTCCCATACATGTTAGTGTATAATTTTCGTGCGGTGCGATTTTTTTTTTAACACGCAAATTACATAGGCAAATCGAGTTGCAATTAATTCGCTCGAGTCGACCACATCAACTTTCCCACATGACGTCATCGGGTCTAAGAATTTGTCTTATCTTTCGTCTTGGCTAAGACAAACTGATTTACGTGTTTAGAATACGGCTAAGGCAACTTTCTTAACCTAGACAAATTCTTAGACATTTTCTTAGACTTAAGAAAAATGTCTTAGAAGTTTATTGAATACGGGCCCAGCAGATGATTAGGCAATCACCACGAACACCGTCACTGCAACTTGTTGAATCAATGAAGTTCTGTCATTGACTTATGAAGTTTCGTTCAGCATTCTGTGGCCGTCAACACCCCTTTATATCGACTAGCGAAGAACGATGCTTTGTAGTTGTATTCTGATTTAGAGTCTTGGTCTTGCTCAGTAATCACAATGTTCCCATTCTGATTCCGCTTCGGAATCTGAGTTCTTAGTTCTGGGCTCTGTCACTATTCTCGGTATTGATTCTCAATCTGACTGATATAGTTCTTCTCAATTCTTCTAAAAGTCTGAGTTCTACATTTCGATTCTCAACCCGACTCTAACAATTATTCTTGTCAACTCTTCTCCGTCGATTATTCTTCGCCGATCATTCTTCTGAGGAGCTCTCCTCCTTACACGCACTTATACCACATTTACAATACATGGACCAGTGTAGGACTTTCCTAAAATGTTATTGGACAACAGCAGTGGCGTACCTGGGGTACTCCGTCAGGGGGGGGGGGGGCAAGCGACCGAAACAAACAAAAAAGGCGATGCTAATTTTCACTTCTGGCGAGCGAGCGAGCAAAAAAAAAATCTTTAAGTAACGTTTGGTATATAAACTGGTATTGTTGCAAGTTGGGGGTGGGAACATTCACTTGTTAGCGACGTTAATTTCATTTCTTTGCAAACGAGTGTAGCGAGCAAGAAAAAAATCACTTCTTTTTTAATAATTGCCACTTAAACTTGGTTCAATTGTCCCATGCAGTGCGCGGGAACAATATTGTGTTTAGGGTGATTTTATACCCATTTTAGCTAGCGAGCGAAAATACATCTTTCTCTCAATGAATTGCTATATAAAATTTGTTTCATTGTTGCAGGTAGGGGGCGGGCACAATCATGTTTAAGGCAATGTCAATCCCATTTTGGCGGGCAGGCAACCCCCTACATTTCTCTTTTTAATGATATTGTAGCAGGTTAGTGGTGGGCACATAATTCCACGAGCTAGCGAGCGTAGCGAGCGAAAAAAAAAAATCACTTCTCTTTTATAGGGAAAATATGGTACATAAAACTTGGGTTCATTGTTCCATGTCAGGGACGTGATTATTAAAAGCGGTGTTATTTCTATTTTTGCGAGCGAGCGTAGCGAGCAAGCAAAAAAAATCACTTCTTTTTTATAGGGAAAATATGGTATTTAAACTTGGGTTCATTGTTCCATGTCAGGGACGTGATTATTAAAAGCGGTGTTATTTCTATTTTGGCGAGCGAGCAAAATTTTTGTAATGATAATTGGTTCATAAATTTCAGATTTTTTTGTGTTTTTTTGTTTTGTTTTGCAGGGCAGGGCTTACACAACCATGTCTAAGGTGATGTTAATTCCGTTTTGGCGAGCACGAGCACACCAAAACTTCTTTGAATAACGTTTGGTACATAATTATTAACTGGTTGTTGCAGGTTGGGGCGGACACGTTAGCGGTGGCAACTCCATTTTGGCGAGCGAGCATAGCGAGCAAGCAAAACAAAAAAATTCTCTTTTAATAGAAATTAATAAATAAACTTGTTTTTATTGGGGCAGGTCAGGATTGACGCAATCGCGTTTAACGCGATTCAATTCCTTTTTGGCGAGAGGGCGAAAAAACTCTTCCATTTTTAATGATATTGTTGCAGGTCAAGGGTGGGCACAATTGTTTCCAAAGCAATGTCTATTCATTTTATTTGCGAGCGAGTGTAGCGAGCTAGAAAAATGAATTAGTCTCTTTTAGCAACATTTACATATACAGTGCGTCCCAGAAAAAAACGAAACCGAGAAGTATCGATGTTCTATCATAACTTAATCACAACTATAATTAATGAATGATACATATTTGGAAAGCTTAGAGTCTCCTCTTTCATGTGATGCTACTCAGATGATGCATATTTCACGCATGAGTGATTAAAAGCAATTTGAAGGAAGGAAACCAACATATTGCTCCGATTGTCTCATTTTCGCTCGCGTGAACATTGCCAGCACAAACCACTGACCTCTACCTCCTACACGGATCATCGCACATTCCCATTCACTATACGTTACGTACTAAAAGGCTGTATTGTCTGACCGTTCATGAATATTCATGTTTTTGCTAAACTCGGCAAAATGTTTGCTTTTACTAAATGGAAAAATTACGGTGGGGGGGTTGGATGAAATGGACAAAACGAAATAGGCAGAAGTGATCTATGATAATTCATGCTTTTTATGTTTCGTGTGCTCGACCTATAATCTTCAAATCGCTTGGTAAACTGAGTCCAAAGTTAGACTTGTTTCACATGTGTTTTATAGGCAATGACGAGCTTGCAACCTATTTTGAAAAATTACGGTGGGTGAACTTTCAAAAGTCAATTAGACATGAGGGCTCCAATGAAAGAGCTAGTGATAACGTACGTCGGGGTGGATGTGCTTTTCGTTTAAACAAAAAATGAATTTTTAACGATTTTAAAAAAAAAAAACGTCCATAGGCTAACATGTTAGGCTGCTGAATCTGACCATGCTCTGACGATAGGGGGCGTTGTGAAATGAGACTAAACGGAGCCATATGAAAGACATTTGGCGGGCGGTATCTAGATTTCGAGAAAAAATTCACATTTCTAGAAAGTTGAGTTTCTGCCCTTTTATATGACACCTCAATCAGGAAAAATGAGCGAGGAATGACAAAGTTCTGTTTGTTTAAAGTAGTGCTTGCATTTCCATAATTTTATTAAACGAATTCGTTTTCACTGGCTGCCTGCCGTATCAATAAACGAAATTAACAAAAGACTTAACTCCGTTTCATTGACAATCAGCCGTAGACGAGAGTCTTCATGCATGGCTGATTGTCAACGAAACGGAGTTAAGTC
This sequence comes from Strongylocentrotus purpuratus, assembly GCF_000002235.5. NCBI lineage: Eukaryota > Metazoa > Echinodermata > Echinoidea > Camarodonta > Strongylocentrotidae > Strongylocentrotus > Strongylocentrotus purpuratus. Next base: position 44,261,021 of record NW_022145594.1, read on the forward strand.
TTTTGTCAAATCTGCTTTTTGCTACGGCAAGCACCCAGTGAAAACGAATTCGTTTGTTAAAATTATGAACATGTAAGGGCTACTTTAAACAAACAGAACTTTGTTATTCCTCGCTCATTTTTCCTGATTGAGGTGTCATATGAAAGGGCAGAAACTCAACTTTCTAGAAATGTGAATTTTTCTTCGAAATTCAGATACCGCCCGCCAAATGTCTTTTTGGTTTCCTTCCTTCAAATTGCTTTTAATCACTCATGCGTGAAATATGCATCATCGGAGTAGCATCAACTGAAAGAGGAGACTCTAAGCTTTCCAAATATGTATCATTCATTCATTATGGTTGTGATTAAGTTATGATAAAACATCGATACTTCTCGGTTTCTCTTTTTCTGGGACGCACTGTATTGCGTGTTATTGTTGCCATGGTTGCAGGTCGGGGCAGGCACAATTGTATTCTAGGCAATACTAATCCTTTTCTTTTTTCAGGGGGACGAGCAAGTGAAAACATTTAATACAAAATAGGCTAGCAAGCAGTTCGCGCCAGCGAAGAGTTTCGAATTTGTTATATGACTTATATTTTCCTATTTTCATTTGTTTTAATTTTTCAGGGCCGTATGCGGAATATTTTTCTGGTGGGGGAGGGGGAAAGATGCGTTAAAAGTTTTCGAAGAATCTCAAAAGCAAAAGGAGTGAAGGGAGTTCGAGCGACCGAACTGGTCAAGAGGGTACTTTTGCATTTTCAAAAGTAGAATTGAAGGATTTGGTATAGGCCTACACTACATTTTCAGGAAAAAAACTGTACGTTTTCAAAATATCTGGGGTCAACTGCCCCCCCCCCCCCTGGTGCGTACGACCATGGTCTTTTTTTTAAAAATTTCCCCATTTTTATTCGTTTCCTTTTCTTTTCCCTTTTTCTTTCTTTTCTCTTCTTCCTTTTTTCTTTCCTTTTTTTCCTTTTTTCTCTTTCTTTCCTTTTTTCTTCCCTTTTCCTTTTTTCTTTTTCTTTCCTTTCCTTTCTTTTCTTTTCTTTCCCCTTTTTCTTTTTTCCCCCCTGGAGCCCGTCAGGGGGGGGGGGGGGCACTCTGCCCCCTGCCCCCCATAGGTACGCCAGTGGGCAACAGTTTGAGAAAGTGGGAAGGGTCATACAATATTAAATTCCCATTGGTCAACAGGTCCACTTCCTTTCATGTTCCCCCCGAAATTGAATTCAGGGAAATCCTACCAGTCCTACAGTATAGCCCGAAACATGACTCATAACTTTGATGGATTAGGCCATTTGACCAGTCTGTATTCCTGGCCGAAACCAAAACAATAATAAAATGGTCAAGGGTGTATTCCTCTTTTGTTATGTACATAACAAAAGAGGAATACAGCCATATACTGAGAATCATGACGCCTACTACTTTGAAAACATTGAGAATGGCTGTGTAGAAAGACATATTGCCCCCAGGGGTAACATAAACTCACCCTTGACCATACGAAATTTGAAAGGAAATGGACATGAGAAAAGCACCTAACTAGGAATAACAAGCACTACGTGCAAAACGAATGCGATTTTCTGACGAAGATAAGAAGAATATTTATGGGGCAGAATGTGAACGAAAACAAGGCAATGACGAAGGTCGTCATTGCAATAACATGCAGCCTTTTCACACACAGCTAAAAATCATCGTATCTAGAGATGATTAGTATAAACGTGTTTAACTCAACAGTTTTAAACATGTTTATAGAAAATTTTCCCTGTGTGAACATCGTTTATACGATGTTGGGATAGATAATAATTTTACCCCTCCCCCCACCCTGAAAATGATCTCCCCCTAAAAATTACCCAACTTATTATCGGGGTTGACTTCCCCTTTAATGAACAGGGGGTATTGTTCTTGGTTGTCCCGGGGGGGGGGGGGGGTCAATGTCCTATATAGGGGTTAAGTTTCAGAGATGGGGGTAATCGTCATCGGGGGTAATTTTCTGAGCGTAGTTTGAGTCGTCGAGGGGTAATTGTCATTTGGGTAATTATCCTTGGGAGTAGTTTTCTGGGGTGTAATTGTCCTTATTATGATAGGCGAATAAGGTGGGAGGCCGGGATTGAAGCCCCCCCCCCCTCCCCCCCCGAAGAATGTTGCAATGATGTTTGGCCGTTCGTTCGAGCAACCGACAATTTCGGGTAACGATGTGGTCTATTGATTTGTAATTTAATGTAGGCCTACTAGTCATGAAGTTAAATTTTGTGACAAAATTAGATATGATTGATATTAAGAAATGCTTGAAGTTCGGTTCTCCGACAGTGATCCCAATGACAAAAAATAGGTCCGGCTTTTAAAAAAGTTGCCAGGGTTGGTATAGATTTGCAAAAAGTTTGTATTCATGTTGTGTCGCCTTTTAATCCAGCGTCGTGGCTTTGTAGCGAAAAGAGTGCTTGTTTATAATACGATACAGGATGTTTCTTCGATTACACCCCTCCTTTTCCCCATTTTTCTTTTAGTCTCCCTCTTCAATTTTATATCCTTCTTTCTTAATACTTCTATGCTTTAGGCTATAATTATTTTTCAATTTTTTTTCAATTGTTTGTGTGTTATCTAATTTTACCAACATGACCAACATGAATCATGACATTTTCGCTGCCATAAATTTCCCTCAGTTGACTGTGAATAAAATAAATATAGGGGTAGAAACTAAAATCCCAGTCTGTTGTTTCATGTGAAATAAACCTATATGAATGGCTATCGAAAGAGTAGTATAAATAATACATTAAGGGCATATGCCTGTCAGGCCTTTCAAATTGCTAAGGTGATTCTTACGTTGTTAGTTTTGCGAAAGTTTTATGGCGAATAAAAGGTGAACATTTTTCATCTCTATCCATAACATAAATATCTCTCGGCAATAAAATGAATGAATATTGAATAAATAAATAGATGAATGGATGAATTTAACATGTAGCATTATGTAGAAAATGTGGGGGGGGGGGGTGGGGGCAGTGGCGGATCCCGGGGGGGCCGGCCCCCCCCCCCCCTTGAGAAAAAAATCATGTAAAATCACGTGATTTTTACCTTTTTTGGGGGTTGGGGGGGTGCAAATTGAAATTTTTTTGAGGATCAAAAAAAAAAAATGTGCTCACTACCCCCCCCCCCCATGGAAGTGAATCGACAACTTCGTTTTCAAGATCATTTCGGAAAGTTTTATCTTTCAAGTTGAACTATTATTATTGAATGCATAAAATACTGCATAATTTAGAACAACTAGAAAACAAAAAACACAACAACTTGAAGTCTTGAACAAATAATCAAACAGGAAACCACATTTGCGTCACATAGGCCTACCCTAAAATTGTAATGATGATGATTAAGACGATGTCGGCGATGATGATAATTCCTATGACGAAAATGCTATGCTTTTCCAACCAATATCCTAAAAATATACGCTAATTTATTTTTTAATCAAGATTTGAGAGATGTCGAGAATAATTTGCAGTTTAAAAAAAAAATTAAAAAAATGAAGTGCCATTACTCTCTTTCCAAAGTGTTTACTTTAATAGTGGTAGTTTTTTTTTGACAAAATGTTGTTATTGTGGATTTTTTTTTATTTATTTATTTATTTATTTATTTCATTTCCAGGCAAGATGATAACATACAAAATATCACAAGGTTAACAAATGATAGAACATACTGTAAACATAATGATATTTAGCACCAGCCAATGCCTGAGGATCACCTAAAAGAATTAAAAAAATTCTGTCGAGAGGCTCTCCACATTGGCTGGTGCATACATAAAACAAAATATAAAGATAAGGTCAACATAATTTATAAATGAATGTGTAACTAAAACTAACGGTAATATACATGTAGATCAAATACTATTAGGATTATTTTAAAGAAGGATTCGAAAAAGAGCTGTTCAAACTATGCATGTATGATAAATGCAGAAAATTGTCTGTTTATACAGTCATGTGGATACGGTAATATTGGAAATTAGCAAAACTGTATAACATTATGAATTTGAGTTGATTTGATTTGAAGTTATCCAAATTATGGAAAATTATTATTGATGATTGAAAGTTATCCAAATTGGGAGACATTATTATCGATTTATAGACAAATTTAAAATACATAGTAATCAAAGGTAGAAGAATGTGATAGAACACATTGATAGAGGAAGTACATTAAATAAGAACTTAATAATAACAACATATGCATTAAGAAATCAATAAAACATATCAAAATGCAGAAAACTGTCTGTTTATACAGTCATAGTGAGAAGGATGTGATAGGACACATTGATAGAGAAAGTACATTAAATAAGAACATAATAATAACAACATACGCATTAAGAAATCAATAATACATATCAAAATGCAGAAACTGTCTATTTATACAGTCATATATGGATACGGATATAAGAAATCAATAATACATATCAAAGTGTGAGTTATTCTATGATAGAGAAGAAAAGAAGAAGGGAAAAAAAAAAAAAAAAAAGCAAGCTAGTATGCTTCTACAAGGGGAGGCAATTCAAATAGGAACTTTCGGAGCACATTCAGAAAAGGAAGGACATTGGTACCAAGACACAAGTCTCTGTCTTCCTCAGAGAGGTGTTCCCAAAATCTGGGAAAAACATAAAAACAAGAAAATCTCAAGCTATTTTCTTCCCCTCTCCCGATTAGCGATAGAACACTGAAGATTTGACTGAACACATTATTAAAACATCATAGACAAGTCGCAGGATTTTCCAAAGGCAGTAAAAAATTGTTTTTCCAGATCAGAAACTGATAAATAACAGTGCACTTGCATTAGGCCTACAGAGGCAAGGGAAGAAATAAAGAAAGAAATATCAATTATCAAAATAACATGTAGATCGAATTCTACTGGGAAGCAATTTGATTTGGCCTAACGTGTACCCGAGATGTTTCCTTTTTCTATACTTTTGATGCGCGCCCACCATCGGGCGGAATTAGGGCGGGTCTAGGCGGAATTAGGCAAGGAAAATGCCTCACGCAGACGGCGCGCTACGGACAATCGCTTATGATTTCGGGCGTAAGAATGGCATAGCTAGATTTGCTAGAATTTCGGCAACAAATTGGTATACATTAGCGCCTGTATAATTCATTTTCAGAGAAGTTATCTGAGAAAAACTGCCCATCGGGCGGAAACCGGGCAGGGTACGGTACTTGAATCTGAAAACGACAGAATTAAACGCGTCATCACACAAATGCACAGTGCATGCAAGCAGTGTTAGAGTTCAGTGCACCGTATTATACAGTCCCAGAAAAAATGAAACCGAGATGTTTTATCATAACTTAATCACAACTATAATTAATAAATGACACAGATTTGTAAAGCTTAGATACTCCTCTTTTATTTGATGCAACTCATATGATGCATATTTCGCGCATGAGTGATTAAAAAAAATTTGAAGAGAGGAAACCAAAAAGTCATTTGGCGGGCGGTATCTATTTCAAAGAGGAAATAAAATTTCTAGATCGAAAGTTCAATTTCTGCCCTTTCATGACACCTCAATCAGGAAAAATGAGCCAGGAATAACAAAGTTCTGTTTAAAAATAATAATGCTCGCATTTCCATAATTTGAGTAAACGAGTTCATTTTCACTGGCTGCCTGTCGTAGCACCAAACAGAGTTGACAAAAGACTAACTCCTTTTTACATATAGGAATAGTGCCTCTTTCATTTTGACAAGTGCCCCTATTAATTTTTAAAAGTTGTGTGGTGTATGAAGTGAAATTAACAAAATATTGAAATAATCCCTGATAATGTGATCACAATGTAGGGGTATATACCAATGTCTAAAAGATTGTATATTTTCGCTTTGAAATTGCCTTTGTAGGTGCCCTTTTTTCTAGGTGTCCCCCCACCCCCCCCCCCCCTACACACTTTGGAAGTCGCTCGGCCACCCTGCCTATCTGCAAATGTGTTGGGTGCCTCAACTTTACGAGGTCGAAAGTCAAAATAATTATTTGGGAAGCTCGATCATTTGGCGAGATAAATTTGATCACCAGATTACAAATATTTACACAAGCGTATTTCCGGCGTATTTCGTCTCAAGGGCGCTGAAGGTTGACTGAGTCGCTATATAAATTTATCATACATGCTATCACATACCTTGTTTCCATCAGAATTAAACAGTCTCTAATTTGATGTTGAATTTAAAAAGTCTTCACAAACTGAGGCTCTCCCGACCTTATTTAACAAAAGGCCCTTAACAACCAATTCTCTGCAATCTTCTAAAACCTAACTAATTATTAGACATACTGTTTTGTCTCTCTAACCAATAGAACAGTTTACTAACGTACATAATCATTCAAATTATATATGTTTCTTTCCTTGGGACCAAACAAATTCCGTGAATGTTAAAGGTAAAGACCAGTAATGGTCATGCGATTGCATTGTGAAAGAAACGTTGTGGAATCGATCAGAAAAGGTTGATCATCTAGCATCTAGCATCTGCAAGGTTCTGGAATCATCAAAATGATAAGAAATTTGGCCCATTCTTCGTAAAGTTACAAGCACTATACACAGAAAGATGTATATGGGACTACCCTATCTCTCTCACCAGACCATGAGAGAGATAAATTTACCAAATATATGAATTAGTAGGCAGTTTCCCGGCAAATTTTTTATCATCATGTATTAGTCAAAACATATTCTTTCACATGATTGGTAATGAGAGCTTCCATTTCATTTGTTGAAATTGGGGCGTTGCCAATACTGGTCTTTACCTTTAATGGTGAAGTATACATTGATGCAAATTATTTCCTGTTACGAATAATGTTATTTCAATGGTCAGTTTAATTATATGCAAGTTAGTCACCCAAGTTGCATACATTAGTTGTTGCTAGGTATAGAAAGTACTAACATAATGGTTGCCCTACCTAACAACCTGGTATATATTATGAAATTTGCATACTGATAAGCAAAATACAATTATTCCTAACATATAGAAACATGTAAATGAAAGGATTGGTATCAAGCCAATTAAGGCAGAAAGACGTATTTGGTTACATTAAAAAAATGGCCTATTCGAATTATCCGGGGTCTAGAGGTCGAATTCAGGGGCCGGGCTGTTAATTACCTCCGACATTTCAATTACAGAGGTAAAAATGTCGGAGGTAAAAAATGCCAGGAGATGTACTATAAAAATGTCAAAGGTAAAAATGTCAGAGGTTAAATTGCCAGAAATGATGTAGAAATGTCAGTGGTACTGAAAGGCGGAGACGAATCTTTAAATTTATTGTCAACAGAGAACTAGGTTTTAGCACGGGAAGATGATTTTTTTTTTTTTAAAGGATGGTTAACCCTAATAACCCTAATAAGGCCTAATAAGGCCACGATTTTTCTGATTGCTCGGAAACGCATATGGATGGCGCCCCGCCACTCGCTGACTTTTTTCTTTCGAGTCTTGCGCAACTTTTAAAATATTTTTTTTGAAAATCGGACCTACGGTTACAAGGTCACCTGACCTTTTGTCTTTGCATGTCAGCCCGAAAATCGCTCATTTTCGTGATTTGTGTACAAAACATATGGAAAAGTCATCTTTCCTAAAAACAGATCAAACATGGGTTTTGGGGTCTTGTTTAAGGTTTAGTGGGTTGTTTTAGGAGTCAAAATAGTTGAATTGTAGTAAGAAATGAAACAAAATAACAAAAACAATGAAATACATAAGTTAAAAAAAAACAATGAAATATAAGAAATTATCAAAACAAGGGATAACATAAGGAATAAGCTGGCTCTTCCAATTTTTTGTGTCTTATTATTATTCAGAATGGTCTAATGAATAGTGAAAAAGAATGCTTAAATATGAATAATGTATGATTTATGGGTAAAAATGTGATTTTTATGACTTTATTTGCATAAATTACCATAAATATGCAAATGAGTGAATTTTTCAAAAAATTGAAATTATCATATTATTCTATACACTTCACTTGACATGCCTGCAAATTTTCGCGGCGATCGGCCGCTTTGCGGCCGAGATCTTAAGGGGGGGGGCCATAATACCCCTCCCCCCGGCCATACTAAGATCTCAATAGCCCGGCCTTTTTAGGGTTAAAAGAAAGAAGAAAAAAAGGCACTTAATTTACATACAACAATTCAAACAGAGAAAGACGGTGAATCACTAAACATTTCGGTTTGATTCAAAGGGAATGCTATGTGACAATTTATTATTAATTACAAAAGTATGGCTTCTTTTGGACAGGCAGATTCTGACCCAGCCGCCTGAAATAAGACTATATGTAAGCCGTATTATTTATTATATTACCTTATTTTGTTAATAAAAAGAAGACGAGCCCCTCCCCGGGCAAAAAGCCCCCCCCCCCCCCCCATTTATTTGCCGGCTGGCTGATTCGCCGCTAATTATTTTCTCACGAATTGCCCCCCCCCCCTCCCTCCTTGCCACCAGCTGGATCCGCCCCTGGCTGGCCCCAGCAGCGCAGTGGTACTCGATTGTGTTTGCATCCTAATCCTATACAAATATTTTAATTTCATGCCTATCCTATTGGTTTGAAAATAGGTATCATTTTACTTTTTATTTCTCAGCATTAGTTTAAAGTTTGAAGATGTAGTTTTACAGGTTTTACATTTCACATGCAGATACAATACAGAAAACAAAATATACATAAAGAAAAAGTCATATTGTATTATAATTAAAAAAATGATTATAGTAATTGACAATTGAATCAGATTACAAAAGTTACATAATTATCAACCCAGAAGAATTCAGACAAAAACAAGAGAGAGGGAGAGAGAGAGAGAGGGGGGGGGGGGAGCAAGATACTTATTTTACGGTACCGGGTTATTTTTACATGGTAATCAAAACTTAATTCTTGAAATTAAGTGCTTGAGGCATTGAATTTTTATCACACAGAGCACATTCCAGAGAAGGTACAACAACGAATAATAACTTTTGTTCAATGCTGACGTGATTTACCTTACTCTTGCTGGTTATTCCATTTGGAGGTGTTTTTTTTCCTTCCATTTGAGTTGAAATTTCTTGAAATTACACAACAACTCCCAGTTTATACGTTTCCTATTTGGTTAGTGCCCCTTTTGAGGTGCGATAAGTGCCCCTTTTCATCTCTGATAATTTCCCTTTAATAACAATGATACGTGCCCCCTTTTTCTTTCTAACAAGGGAGCTATCTCCCTTCATAAATGCCCATTTTTACCTCTTATAAATGCCCCTATCAAAATCTGATGGGTGCCCCTTTTCCATTGACAAATGCCCATTTCCAATTCTCGTAAGTGCCTTTTTTAATCCTTGGTGGGTGTTTCTTTTTGTAGGTGTAAGAATCGCTCTATTTTTACCTCTGATAATTACCCTTTGTACTATGGCACGTGCTCCCTTTCTTTTCTAATAAGTGTATTATCCCTTCCGATAAGTGTCCCCTTTTCCTCTCATCATTAAACGCGCCTCTCATTTCAAGCATCTAAGTGCAATTCCCCCCAAATCATGGTATTATATCCCGGAAGCGTAATATAAGTAAATCAGTTTGTTGTAAATTTCATTGTGATTTAATTTGCAGACAGAATAGCTTTTTTCTTTTTAATGATTATTTTTTTTGATTGCCGCGTGTATTAGTACTCTAGCGCCATCTTTTGTCACGAAATAACTAATCCTCTCCCTGCTGACGGTTTCCGTGGTCTGTCCAAGGGGAGGTGGGGTTTACATTTAAACCTACACCTAAAGGTAATATAAAGTTTTGGTATGGGGTCATGAATTTGGTTCAAATTATCATGTTTGAAGCATATGCGATCTTACAATATTCAGTGATCGTTGTCTCGGTTGAAATCGAGTCTAAATTTATGAAATTGTAAATAATAAACTCTTTATGTCGTATATAGCTCCCTCTTAAGATAAAGATATTAATTAAACTATAAAACAATGTTTCTTGACCGTACTAAAATAGACCGATTGGCTATTCCCTTCTGAAAATTACGTATCACAACTACATAGTCTGAAATTGTTATGGTCGCAGCTACCATTGTATTGTATGGCCGTAGGCGCTATTTGAAATTTATCAAAATTTACCGGGAGCACCGGTAAATTTTTATATTCCATTTTTCTCGAAAGCAGAAGTGTTTTAAGGGCTACATTTTCTAGTGCTTATAAAACATCCACAGGGGCATCCAAATTTATCAAAATTATGAAGAATCACTATCCAGCCAATTTTCAATATTTCCCAAAACTTTGTATTACCTTTAAAGGTGAAGACTGTTTTAAAGCTCAGCTGTACTACTTTATAGGAGAGATTAGACCACCATGCAAGGTCACTGGACAGGTGGTTTCAACTCGGCCCTCAATTAACATACTAAAAGAGGATCATGGGGGACCCGATTATGCATTGTTTTCTATATAGGGAGCAAGTAGCTACAAGTAGTACAGTGTGGCTTTAAGGCAATATTATATAGGACAAACATTATATGGCTTGACCTATACCTAACGACACAATAATGTTTGCACTCTGACTACTGAAATACGCATTATTCTCAAAATGAACAGGTGACTGAAATAATTTGTATTGAGGAACAAAATAAGGCATATGCATTTAATTTAGATATAATAGAAAATGGCCCATTCGTCAGTAGGGACGAAATCAAAGTCTTTTTTTTTGTGGGGGGTGCAGCCCCTATGCTCTCTTCCCCACCCAACGCCAGTCAGTGCTCATTCCTCGTAACTGCATGGGCCTACATTACTTTCAGACTTATTACCCTTCGAGATCACAATGGACTCGTCCGTTCATTGTCTGTGTGTTTGTCACATCATTACTCTACTGAGTTGACGCTTGGCAGGCCTGTAATCATATTGATTGCTGATTGCACATAGTACTATGACATTAGAGTTGAAACTGAAAAGTAGGAATATAAATGAAGCACATTCTGAGCTTATCATCTTTATTCCGAAGTAATTAATAGAGTTTCATCTGCGCAATGCTTTGGAAACCACATAGTATACATTTCCCTGTCGCATGCAACCAAGATCAAGGGGCTTGCCACAAAATTTACACAAAGTTTGCAATGCAGAAACGAGCTGAATGTATTCCATTTCGAATGAATCAAACGTACATAAACAATGTACCAGAAAGACGGTGAAATTCTATTAAATATTATGATATAGATAGAACCTGAATACTACAGAAGAATCAAGAGGCACATTAGTAACAATGATAATAATAATTATAATAATAATAACAGCGATACAAAAATAATGAAAATGATGATATGAATAACAATAATAATAATAATAAATGATAATAATTTTGTTACCCAGTCGAACATCATCATCATCAAAAGTATTCTCCCTGAGGGCCCTGTAATTAAAGGTAATACAAAGTTTTGGGAAATTTTGAAAATATTGAGTGGACAGTGATTCTTGACAATTTTGAAATATTTGGATGCCCCTGTGGATGTATTATAAGCACTAGAAAATTTATCCCCTAAAACACTTCTGATTTCGAGAAAAATTGAATAATAATTTACCGGTGCTCCCGATAAATTTTGATAAATTTCAAATAGCGCCTACGGCCGTACAATGGTAGCTGCGACCATGAAAATCTCAGAATATGTAGTTGAGATATATAATTTCCAAACGGGAATAGCTAATTAGTAGATTTTAGTCAAGAAACATTATTAATATCTTGACCTTGAGAGGGAGCTATATAACATAAAGAGTTTATTATATACAATCTCATAATTTTAGACTCGATTTCAACTGCGACAACGATCACTGAATATTGTAGGATCGCATATGCTTCCAATATGATAATTTGAACCAAATTCATGACCCCATACCAAAACTTTGTAATACCTTTAATATAAGGCCAGGTACCCATTTACACGTAGGTGGAGAGTGGCAAAACATCTTGCCAAAGGACATTAGTGCTTCGCTGGGAGTCGAACCCTCAAACTTTGGATTGAGAGTCAAGTTAATGGACCATTATACCACGAAATCTCCACGATATGAAGCCATACACTGATACTACTGCCCCAATAACAAATATTAACTTGACAAGAAATGCTTCAATTCCGTGCGCTCACTTGTGAAAAGGCTACTAACTAATATCATACTGATTATTATGGCATGTCAACACTGCACTTATAATATCTAACCCAACACGATAACCATTTTCTGCACTCATCTTATAAACTTCTAATATTATTACTGTTTTATTTTGGCCAAAATTAATCAAATCAAGAATATAGCTGGTTTCAGAAAACATTCCTTTGCCGTAGGTGTTCAAACCTCAAACCATCATTTGCATATTATGTGTTATCTTGGCTACACTTTAGTTTCTTTTCATACCAGGTAAGGCTCCCACATTCGAAATAATTATTCAACCCTAACAAGGAATCCAGTACTGTGATTTGGGCCCAGTTATCTTTGGAACGCTGGCGTGTTGAGGGGGGGGGGGAGGGTTCATGGTTGAATGGATTACAAATGCCCCCAGACCCTCATTACAGCACACGTGATATGTTTTCTATATACATTAAAATGTACATTCATAAGGTAATACCCCAACATTTGAACTATGTAACCCGAACCAGGTATCAAAGAGTGTAGCCTCGGTCCAGCCATCTAGCGGGCACTGGCAGGAGCGTCGCTAAAGGGAAGGGGGGGGGGGATGGGGTGCGACACCCCTACCTGTCAGGATATTGTCGGTAAAATTGCACTGCTGTCGGGAAAAATAAGAAAAGGGGGAGGGAAAATGAGAAGGGAAGGGAAAGAAAAGAAAAAAAGAAAAGGAAAAGAAAGAAAAGAAAGGAAAGAGAAGAGAAGAAAGAAAGAGAAACAAAGAAAAAAAAGGAAGGAGAGGAAGGAAAGGAAAAGAAAGAAAGAAAGAAAGAAAAGGAGAATAGGAAAAAAAGAAGGAAAAAAAGAAAAAAAGAAAAAAAGAAAGAAAGAAAACGGAGGATAAAAGAGAGGAGAGAGAGGGGTGGTAAGAGCCTAAAAAAAGAGGGGTGGGAGTAAGAGAGAGAGAGAGAGAGAGAGAGAGAGAGAGAGAGAGAGAGGAGGGGATGTTGGGTGGAGTCGCCTCGTCGAGGGAGCAAGAAAGATACGCATAGATAATTATGCTGTGTCGGGTACGCTTTGTCGGTATTTTTGCTCGATCCTCGTGTATCATATCAATGCAGAAGTTTGAAGTCGGTGAGATGTATTATGTCGGTCGGCCGGCAATTTTGTTTCCCCTTCGAACTGTGACTTTTTATCGGACAAAGAAACATTTTTCTAAAAATTCCAGTACAACGAATCGTCTTCTTTCTCTAATAATTTAATGAAACGTCAAAGCTTCCGCGCTACGCGCGGGAGGGGGAACTGAATTCAGACAAGGATTAAGTGTTGAAAAAGTACAACGAATCGTCTTCTTTCTCTATTAATTTAATGAAACGTCAAAGCTTCCTCGATTCGCGCGGGAGAGGGGGGGGGGGAGGCTGACAAATAATTTATCTCCTGGCCCCGGGTTTATAGGACTAGATTTGTAGACATTGGGATTAATATATATGTCGGTAATTGGTGGCTTCTACCCCCCCCCCCCTCCCCCACACTGAAAAAGGTCTAACGACGCCTCTGGGCACTGGTAGGGTGGGGGGGGGGGGGTGCAGAACTGAAATTACCAAGGGCCACACTGTTAACGGGAAGATTTATACTTTACTATATAGTTATGGAAGGGTTTACTATCTTCTCTCTCCCTCTCCCTTCCTCTCTCTCTCTTCCCCCTCTCTCTCTCTCTCTCTCTGTCGCGATGCAGTGGAGGGGGTCACAACTTTAACCATTTTCTTGATTTTTTATTTCAATACAGTGTCTCTTTCTCAGCATCAGCCCTGATGATGGACCGGTGAATTCCATATTTTCCATCCATCAATACGTTTTCCTACTGAACCTTAATTCATCCTGTAGAATGAAATATAAATCATTTTTACTGTACATTTATTGTTGCATAATCATGCAGAGATGGAGTTCACCAATGTTGTTGTAAGTATAAGAAACTGTATACATGGACTGAAGTTACTGTTGTACAAAACAAATTTGGCTCTCCTGGTTAAGCTACAAAGCATGATGTTGAAGGTTTGAATGGGTACCTAAACCCTGATCTATTTCCAAGAGGGGTGACAAAGAAATGACTTCAGCAGATTTGCATGATAATAGTCCCAGAATGTTTCCCTTTTATCCTGAGTGTTAAACATTGCCAATTCTTTGTTGCAGGCTTGGAGCTTTTTTTTGTCAGTTTGTGACGTGAACGGCTACGAATTTGCCAGAGGTGACGGGAACAATGATTACTTCCAACATGACAAAGCCGCTTTTCAGACAGCTGTCGATGGACAAGGAAGATTAGAATAGAATTCCAAGTTACAGGTGAAGATGACAAGTTAATCCATTGAGCTTTATATAGTTCAGTGGTCATGTTCAAAGGGAGCATCTCTGATCATTAACTGGTATAAATACCAACAACCTTCACTGATCTGCAGACTTGTCTCACGGACTTCAGTAAGTCAGAACCACCTTCTTTGCCTCTCCCATATTTGTGGTTATACTTCACTATGTGTTATGTCTAACAATATTATGGTTTGATATGTACAGTAGATATGCTCTCGGTTATATTTTCCATTTCCGTTTCATTCGAAATAATGTGATTTTATGTTTGGGTGTGTAATTTCTAGCTAATATTGAGTGATTGTTGTTGTATATTGGCTGGAGGTGTTGGTGTCATAGATTTTCTTCGTCAAAAGTTGCCTTTGTAGAAATCGTTTTCATGTTCAATGTGTTTTTAAGATTATTTAACGCGGTGTATATCACATGCCGGGGCCATCTATTAAACCTATTAAAGGTTTTAACTCTGAATTTTGGTTTTGATTCATAGAATAAGTACACGTTATGAAAAAGGTCCCGTATCCGTATGTAACCCTATCATGGCACCCAAACCTCATCTTCCTATCACATGTATTGTGTGTCAATGTAAAGCTATGGTCACAAATCAGAGCAGCGACCGACCGATCAGTAGCCTGCTCGGTCGCTGCTGGAATTGGGCATCGCCCAGCGATTAGGTCGGTGCCCGGGCGGCGACCGTCCAGGCACCGAGCGTATTTTGGGCGGCGAGTGAAAAGTGAGCAGGCGCCGCTCGGCCCCCGAGCAGGCTACTTTGGGGTAAGTGTGACCATAGTATAACATGACAGTCTCTCTGTTTTAAAAGCCTCGTGACTAAACATGTACATTATCTGTTTTTTGAGATTTGTATTACTTTTATACAAGCCTCGGTCACAAATACCTTTACGAACTGCAACGAACGCCGTACGAACGATTTTCAGACAATGGAAATTCCGGAAGACAATGCAAAAACAGGGAGATTCGTACGAAATTATCGTTCGTACGAACCTTTGTGACCGTAGCAACATCAAATCAGATCAGAACTTTCATTTGCTCATTTCTTCGCCAAATGCTGCCGATAAAGATCACTTTAAAAATATTATTACATATTCTTTCTATCTCTCATTGTCTAACCCTAAGCCTGATCCTAACCCTAGTTTCCCATGTTTTTTATATACTTTATTATTATTAGGTTTATCACTCTGAAAAATGTTTATATTTTTTCTTCAATTTTAGTGAGGGGGGGGGGGGTAAATATGGAACTCTAGCCCAACTGGTAATTGATGTTTTCATTGATGTTTGTAATAGTTTGTTTAATCGATGTGTATCATAACATTCTGAATGTTTACACCGGGTACCAAGGCCGTATATCGGCCTCCCCTCATGGTAGGAAGTATATTTTGTAGAGGTGTTGTGGTCGAGTAGATACGTGGCCGGACTGTCGATCACAAGGTCCGCGGTTTGAGTCCCGCTGCCGCACTAATGTCCTTTGGCAAGACATTGGTCTACATTTGCCACACTCCATCCAGGTCAAGTAAATGGGTACCTGGTAGAAATGCTAGAGCGCCTTATGGCAGCCGTGCTAAAGCCAGGGTAATAATCGGGAGCGCCAGGAGGGTCAAATCTGACTGACATGAGCGGTATACAAGAACCCATTATTATTATTATTATTATTTATTTATTTTAATTATATTTTATTGTCGCTTTTTTTTTATGTCGGAAGAAATTGATTGTATGTCTCTCTCTTTTAAAATAATCATGACTGAAAATTACTTCATGCCTATATTTCCAATGTGAATTTGTATCTCATCGGAGCAGATAGAATTACGGATTTATTGTTCATAAAAACTGCCTGTAAAGAATGTTTTCATGTATAATGTTTTATGGCCTCCTCTATAATGGCTAATTTGTCATGCCGGTATCATTTACGGTTTTAGATATGGTTGTGTGTCATAGTTATTGTTGTGGGAGGCTGGGAGGCCCCCCCCCCCCCCCCTCCTCATTTTTGGAGATCGCACCGCACATTTTGATACCATTTTCATCGATGTCAGATACATACATACAAACATATACTGTCTTGTAAGTTTGTTAAATTCAAATTTTCAGCATTAGGTGAAGTTTTAGATTATGCTTAAGTTGTTTAAAGATGCACACTGTTTACGTTTAGGGGGTAGTTTGTTTCAAATAGTGGAACCTTGTCATAAAAAGATACTATTTGAAAATGAAGAATGACCATATATTACACGAGTGTCTGCTGAAGTCCTGGTATTATGTCTATGAATATCGTTATTGCTCTGAAATTTCCTCCTTAAATTTCAAATACGCTAAGCTTTTTTTGCCCCAAACACTCCAACAAACTTTTCCCCAAATATAGTTTTCATGGACTCTAGGAGAAGAAATTTTATGACAACATATACTAAATAGAAAAAGAAAGAAAAAAAGATAGCATAGGAAAAGAAATTACAGATAGCATTGGCTCATTCGGGCAATTCATTTGACAAAGGGAATGTACAGCCTGCCCCAGTGCAAAATGAACGTCAGTTTTGAATCAACAAAATAGTTTTACCTTGCCCCTGAATTCCCACAAATCCTTACGGGAAATCCTTCAAGACCATAATAAAATTCACATAATAATGCGAAATAATTCAACCCTCCTCTCCCGCCTCCTAATGGCGTCCCATCGTGGTGGTTCCCCCGTGACAACGGGACACCAGGCTTCTATCTTAACTTCTTTCTTTTCTTGTTCCCAACCTCCAGGGGAGTCTCCGGTCTTTTCATGTGAAGATGGTGCAGAAGGGAATCTGTGTTTGGAGTCATCAACTGTTCTCCTGGATCCTGCTTGTCACCTGAACTGTGAAGACCCAAACATCAGGTTTCGACACTGGATGGATGAGAAGCAGATTTAATTGGATCATGGTGGTAAGAAAGTCATGTGTAGCATTTGCTTCTCATTTTAAGGGTGTTTTGGGGATGGGCCAAATACAGAATACACCATTTTGGGGGAATATTTCGAACCTATTTTCATTTGTTTGGCAGTGTTTGCATCATGCAAACCTTCGTTGGCTGTTCAAAATTAACGAAACGAAAACGAAGGAAAACATGAGAGGAAGGGTGTATTTTATGTATATAGAAAGATTTCATTTCTTAAAGAAGCATTAAACCCTCGAAAATTAGCAGATAATCTGATATGAAAATGTGGGCCAGTGCAAAAAACAGGAAACCACCCCTATTTGATTGCTTCGTAAGGTGAGCAATCTCTCCCTTTTTGAACGAGATTGCTCCCCGTACAGAGGAGTCAAATTGTGTAGTTTCAGGGTTCTTTGGAACAGGTTCATATTTTATTAGATTATCTGCTAATTGTTATGTGTTTCATTCTTCTTTAAGAGTTATTCGGAATGGAACAGTATGGTAAGGATGCATTCGTTTTTAAGAATTTTGAATATGTACTCTCCTCAATTTTGTAAATCCTGCTACTGTCCTTTCCGTATATATTCCATTCCTTTTTCTTTTGGAATTCAAGTCATGAATCGATATTATGGGTTAGGTTACTAGCTTTATATGCCTCTTGTTCAACTACACTGTAAACATTGCACTTTTGACACACATACAAGTTAAAGTAAAGATATTTTTCAAGGAAAAGGTACACGAATAACATCTGACCGGCTGTCTGAGTTTTGCTTTGTATCAAGACTCACCCTTTTATTCTGGAAATGGTCGATGGTAATGCCTTGCTGGAAATGGTGACTCCCCCCACACTCAATGTTATGTTCCCTCCCTTTAAAAGCACCCCCATCACCCCTCAGTCTGGTGTTTAAAGTCAATACTGGCCGATTTTTTTGTGTATTACGAGCCGGACTTTGTTGCGTGAAAAGTGCCCCTTTACCGTAGATTTTGGGAACATGAATGCGATCCCTTCGTTCCCGGAGTGAGGGGGCCGGGGTGACTTAAGAATAATAAGGCTATGATTAGTATATAGGAATTGCCATTCGTGTATTTAGTTTTGTTTTTAAGATCCATGATCTTTGACATATTGATATTCTTCGTAATTTCAGGAAGGTTTTCTGTAAGTAGTCAAGGTGCTCGATCGGTTATGTACTTGATTTCTAGCTGGGAGATGGTGGCCTATGTAGATCTTTGTTTAGTCAGATACTCGCCCCCCCCCCCCCCCCCCCATTTTTCCTTCTGTAAGGCTTACTAGAATTTAGTGTACTTAAATACTGGCTGGGAGCAATGTACTCTAAATAATAAGCATAACGGACCCGCCCCTCAATTCCTCAAACTATAGTTTATTAAAAGGCATGCCAAGTCAGTTCCTTATTTTTTCTTATATATAGAACTATGTTCAGTCAGTTATCGAATCTCTTTCTTCTCTAAGGCTGTATAGAATTTAGTTTAGTTAATTACTGGCGGGGAGACAGTGTCCTGTGAATGATGAGCCTACCGGGCCCTACCCCTTAAATTGTAGGTGAACAGAACGCCCAGTCGGTTGCTTATTTTTTAAATATTTTTTATGTAGAGCTTTGTTCTGTCAGAAACTGAATTTGTTTTTTCACTCTAAGACTAACTATAATCTAGTTTAGTTAATTACTGGCTGGGGGACGGTGTTCAGTGAATGATGTGCCTACAGCCCTTAAACTGTAGGTGAACGGGACGCCCAGTCACTTGCTTTTCCACCTTTTTTATTTGGAGCTTTGTTTTGTCAGAAACTGACCTTTTCTTCTCCTCCTAGTCTAACTAAAATTTTGTCTAGTTAATTACTGGCTGGGAGACGGTGTTCTGTAAATGACGAGCCTACCAGGCCCGCACCTTAAACTGTAGGTACACGTTACGCCAAGTCAGCTACTTATTTTTAATTTTTTTTTATGGCTTTGTTTTGTCAGAAACTTTATTTATTTTTTCTCCTTCTAAGTCTAACTAGAATTTTGTCTAGTTAATTACAAGTTGAGAGACGATGTTCCGTGAATGATAAAAAATACCTGGCCCGCCCCCTAAACTGTAGGTGAACGGCACCCCTAGTCAGATTTTTGTTTATGCAGGGCTTTGTTCTGTAAGAAAATTTGTTTATGTTATCTCCTATTAGTCTAACTAAAAGTTTGTCTAGTTAATTACTGGCTGAGAGACGGTGTTCTGTGAATGATTAACCAACCGTGCCCGCCCCTTAAACTGTAGGTGAACGGCACGCCCAGTCAGTTTATGTTTATGTAGGGCTTTGTTCTGTCAGAAACTGAATCCTTTTCTCCTCTTAGTCCAATTAGAATTTTGTCTAGTTAATAACTAGCAGAGAGACGATGCCCTGTGACTGATAAGCCTACCAGGCATGCCCCTTAAACTGTAGGTGAACGTCACCCCAAGCTAGATTTGGTTTATGTAGGGCTTTGTTCTGTAAGAAACTTTATTTAAGTTTTCCCCTCTTAGCCTAACGAGAATTTTGTCTAGTTAATTACTGGCTGAGAGTCGGTGTTCTCTAAATGACGAGCCTACGGGGTCCGCCCCTCAACCTGTAGGTGAACGTCACGCCCAGTCAGCTATTTTTATTTTTTATATTTTTTTTATATAGGACTTTGTTCTGTAAGAATTTTTCTCCTCTTAGTCCAACGGGAATTTTGTCTAGTCAATTACTGGCTGATAGACGGTGTTCTCTGAATGACGAGCCTACCGGGCCCGCCCGTTAAACTGTAGATGAACGTCACCCCAAGCCAGATTTTGTTTATGTAGGGCTTTGCTCTGTAAGAAACTTTATTTAATTTTTCTCCTCTTAGTCCGACTAGAATTTTGTCTAGTTAATTACTGGCTGAAAGACGGTGTTCTCTGAATGACGAGCCTACCAGGCCCGCCCCTCAACCTGTAGGTAAACGTCATGCCCAGTCAGCTACTTATTTTTTATATATTTTTTTTATTTAGGGCTTTGTTCAGTCAGAAACTTTATTTTTCCCCTCTTAGCCTAACGAGAATTTTGTCTAGTTAATTACTGGCTGAGAGTCGGTGTTCTCTAAATGACGAGCCTACGGGGTCCGCCCCTCAACCTGTAGGTGAACGTCACGCCCAGTCAGCTACTTATTTGTTTATATTTTTTTATATAGGACTTTGTTCTGTAAGAATTTTTCTCCTCTTAGTCCAACGGGAATTTTGTCTAGTAAATTACTGGCTGATAGACGGTGTTCTCTGAATGACGAGCCTACCGGGCCCGCCCGTTAAACTGTAGATGAACGTCACCCCAAGCCAGATTTTGTTTATGTAGGGCTTTGCTCTGTAAGAAACTTTATTTAATTTTTCTCCTCTTAGTCCGACTAGAATTTTGTCTAGTTAATTACTGGCTGAAAGACGGTGTTCTCTGAATGACGAGTCACCAGGCCCGCCCCTCAACCTGTAGGTAAACGTCACGCCCAGTCAGCTATTTATATTTTTTATATTTTTTTTTATGTAGAGCTTTGTTTTGTCAGAAACTGAATTTTTTCCTCCTCTTAGTCTTACTAGAATTTTGTCTAGTTAAATACTAGCTGACAGACGATGTCCTGTGTATGATGAGCCTACCAGGCCTGCCCCTTGAACTGTAGGTGAACGTCACCCCAAGCCAGATTATGTTTATGTAGGGCTTTGTTCTGTAAGAAACTTTTTTTTATTTTTTCTCCTCTTAGTCCAACTAGAATTTCGTCTTGTTAATTACTGGCTAAAAGACGGTGTTCTCTGAATGACAAGCCTATCAGGCCAGCCTCTTAAACTGTAGAAAAACGGGATGCCCAGTCACTCGCTTCCCCCTTTTTTATGTAGGGCTTAGTTCTGTAAGAAACTTTATTTAATTTTTCTCTTAGTCAAACTAGTATTTTGTTTAGTTAATAACTGGCTGAGAGACGATGTCCTGTGGATGATGAGCCTACTAGGCCCGCCCCTCAACCTGTAGGTGAACGTCACCCCAAGCCAGATTTTGTTTATGTAGGGCTTTGTTCAGTCAGAAACTTTGTTAATTTTTTCCCCTCTTAGTCTAACGAGAATTTTGTCTAGTTCATTACTGGCTGAGAGACGGTGTTCTCTGAATGACGAGCCTATCGGACCCGCCCCTTAAACTGTAGATGAACGTCACCCCAAGTCAGATTTTGTTTATGTAGGGCTTACTTCTGTAAGAAACTTTATTTAATTTTTCTCTTAGTCCAACTATAATTTTGTCTTGTTAATAACTGGCTGAGAGACGGTGTTCTCTGAATGACGAGTCTACCGGGTCCGCCCCTCAACCTGTAGGTGAACGTCACCCCAAGCCAGATTTTGTTTATTTAGGGCTTTGTTCAGTCAGAAACTTTGTTAATTTTTTCCCCTCTTAGTCTAACGAGAATTTTGTCTAGTTCATTACTGGCTGAGAGACGGTGTTCTCTGAATGACGAGCCTATCGGGCCCGCCCCTTAAACTGTAGATGAACGTCACCCCAAGTCAGATTTTGTTTATGTAGGGCTTTGTTCTGTAAGAAACTTTATTTATTTTTTCTCCTCTTAGTCTAACTAGAATTTCGTCTAGTCAATTACTGGCTGAGAGACGGTGTTCTCTGAATGACGAGCCGATCAGGCCCGCCTTTTAAACTGTAGGAAAACGGGATGCCCAGTCACTTGCTTCCCCCTTTTTTATGTAGGGCTTAGTTCTGTAAGAAACTTTATTTTATGTTTCTCTTAGTCCAACTAGTATTTTGTCTAGTTAATAACTAGCTGAGAGACGATGTCCTGTGAATGACGAGCCTATCAGGCCCGCCTTTTAAACTGTAGGAAAACGGGATGCCCAGTCACTCGCTTCCCCCTTTTTTATGTAGGGCTCGGTTCTGTAAGAAACTTTATTTTATGTTTCTCTTAGTCCAACTAGTATTTTGTTTCGTTAATAACTGACTGAGAGACGGTGTTCCGTGAATAACGATCCTATCAGGCCCGCCTCTTAAACTGTAGAAAAACGGGATGCCCAGTCACTCGCTTCCCCCTTTTTATGTAGAGTTTTGTTCTGTAAGAAACTGAATTTTTTCCTCCTCTTAGTCTTACTAGAATTTTGTCTAGTTAATAACTAGCTGAGAGACGGTGTTCTCTGAATGACGAGCCTACCGGGCCCGCCCCTTAAAGTGTAGGTGAACGTCACCCCAAGCCAGATTTTGTTTATGTAGGGCTTTGTTCTGTAAGAAACTTTATTTAATTTTTCTACTCTTAGTCCAACTAGAATTTCGTCTAGTTAATTACTGGCTGAAAGATGGTGTTCTCTGAATGACGAGCAAACCAGGTCCGCCCCTCAACCTTTTGGTGAACGTCACGCCCAGTCAGCTACTTATTTGTTCATATTTTTTCATTTGGGGCTTTGTTCAGTCAGAAACTTTGTTTATTTTTCCCCTCTTAGTCTAACGAGAATTTTGTCTAGTTCATTACTGGCTGAGAGACGGTGTTCTCTGAATGACGAGCCTATCGGGCCCGCCCCTTAAACTGTAGATGAACGTCACCCCAAGTCAGATTTTGTTTATGTAGGGCTTTGTTCTGTAAGAAACTTTATTTATTTTTTCTCCTCTTAGTCTAACTAGAATTTCGTCTAGTTAATTACTGGCTGAGAGACGGTGTTCCGTGAATAACGATCCTATCAGGCCCGCCTCTTAAACTGTAGAAAAACGGGATGCCCAGTCACTCGCTTCCCCCTTTTTATGTAGAGTTTTGTTCTGTAAGAAACTGATTTTTTTCCTCCTCTTAGTCTCACTAGAATTTTGTCTAGTTAATAACTAGCTGAGAGACGATGTCCTGTGAATGATGAGCCTACCAGGCCCGCCCCTTAAACTGTAGGTGAACGTCACCCCAAGCCAGATTTTGTTTATGTAGGGCTTTGTTCTGTAAGAAACTTTATTTATCTTTTCTCCTCTTAGTCAAACTAGAATTTCGTCTAGTTAATTACTGGCTGAGAGACGGTGTTCTCTGAATGACGAGCCTACCGGGCCCGCCCTTAAACTGTAGATAAACGTCACCCCAAGCCAGATTTTGTTTAAGTAGGGCTTAGTTCTGTAAGAAACTTTATTTAATTTTTCTCCTCTTAGTCCAACTAGAATTTTGTCTAGTAAATTACTGACTGAGAGACGATGTTCCGTAAATAACGATCCTATCAGGCCCGCCTCTTAAACTGTAGAAAAACGGGATGCCCAGTCACTCGCTTCCCCCTTTTTATGTAGAGTTTTGTTCTGTAAGAAACTGAAATTTTTCCTCCTCTTAGTCTTACTAGAATTTTGTCTAGTTAATAACTAGCTGAGAGACGATGTCCTGTGAAAGATAAGCCTACCAGGCCCGCCCCTTAATCTGTAGGTGAACGTCACCCCAAGCCAGATTTTGTTTATGTAGGGCTTTGTTCTGTAAGAAACTTTATTTATCTTTTCTCCTCTTAGTCAAACTAGAATTTCGTCTAGTTAATTACTGGCTGAAAGATGGTGTTCTCTGAATGACGAGCAAACCAGGTCCGCCCCTCACCCTTTTGGTGAACGTCACGCCCAGTCAGCTACTTATTTGTTCATATTTTTTCATTTGGGGCTTTGTTCAGTCAGAAACTTTGTTTATTTTTTCCCTCTTAGTCTAACGAGAATTTTGTCTAGTTCATTACTGGCTCAGAGACGGTGTTCTCTGAATGACGACCCTATCGGGCCCGCCCCTTAAACTGTAGATGAACGTCACCCCAAGTCAGATTTTGTTTATGTAGGGCTTTGTTCTGTAAGAAACTTTATTTATTTTTTCTCCTCTTAGTCTAACTAGAATTTCGTCTAGTTAATTACTGGCTGAGAGACGGTGTTCCGTGAATAACGATCCTATCCCCGGTGGGGTCACTCCCCTGCAAAGAGTGACACGTATGACCGTTACCACCAATGCATATAACCCCCTTTTGCGGTCAATTTCAAGGACATTTTGTGAAATTTAACCCCCTTTTTTACGTCAAAACAAGGACAAAATCGTACTTTGGAATACCCCTATTTATAAGATTGTAAGGACACTTTCGAAAATTTACCCCTATTTTACCATATTTCAAGGACAAGACTCGGCTCCGAGAATTTTTCTTCCCGGTTTTCTCTTTTCCCTTCCCGGTTTTCTCTTTTCCCTTTTCCTGACCCCTATTTATCAATTTCGGGGACACCTGTGCCCCCCTATTTTCTTTATTTCGAGGAATATTTTGTCCGCGGACATTGCTTGAAATTGACCCCTTTTTCCGCGATTTTGGTAACGGTCATGCGGTCCGGAAGTCACATTGAGTGACCCCACCGGGATCCAATCAGGCCCGCCTCTTAAACTGTAGAAAAACGGGATGCCCAGTCACTCGCTTCCCCCTTCTTATGTAGAGTTTTGTTCTGTAAGAAACTGATTTTTTTCCTCCTCTTAGTCTCACTCGAATTTTGTCTAGTTAATAACTAGCTGAGAGACGATGTCCTGTGAATGATGAGCCTACCAGGCCCGCCCCTTCAACTGTAGGTGAACGTCACCCCAAGCCAGATTTTGTTTATGTAGGGCTTTGTTCTGTCAGAAACTTTATTTATCTTTTCTCCTCTTAGTCAAACTAGAATTTCGTCTAGTTAATTACTGGCTGAGAGACGGTGTTCTCTGAATGACGAGCCTACCGGGCCCGCCCCTTTAACTGTAGATAAACGTCACCCCAAGCCAGATTTTGTTTAAGTAGGGCTTAGTTCTGTAAGAAACTTTATTTAATTTTTCTCCTCTTAGTCCAACTAGAATTTTGTCTAGTAAATTACTGACTGAGAGACGGTGTTTCGTAAATAACGATCCTATCAGGCCCGCCTCTTAAACTGTAGAAAAACGGGATGCCCAGTCACTCGCTTCCCCCTTTTTATGTAGAGTTTTGTTCTGTAAGAAACTGAAATTTTTCCTCCTCTTAGTCTTACTAGAATTTTGTCTAGTTAATTACTGGCTGAGAGACGGTGTTCTCTGAATGACGAGCCTACCGGGCCCGCCCCTTAATGTGTAAGTGAACGTCACCCCAAGCCAGATTTTGTTTATGTAGGGCTTTGTTCTGTAAGAAACTTTATTTAATTTTTCTCCTCTTAGTCCAACTAGAATTTTGTCTAGTTAATTACTGGCTGAAAGATGGTGTTCTCTGAATGACGAGCAAACCAGGTCCGCCCCTCAACCTTTTGGTGAACGTCACGCCCAGTCAGCTACTTATTTGTTCATATTTTTTCATTTGGGGCTTTGTTCAGTCAGAAACTTTGTTTATTTTTCCCCTCTTAGTCTAACGAGAATTTTGTCTAGTTCATTACTGGCTGAGAGACGGTGTTCTCTGAATGACGAGCCTATCGGGCCCGCCCCTTAAACTGTAGATGAACGTCACCCCAAGTCAGATTTTGTTTATGTAGGGCTTTGTTCTGTAAGAAACTTTATTTATTTTTTCTCCTCTTAGTCCAACTAGAATTTTGTCTAGTAAATTACTGACTGAGAGACGGTGTTCCGTAAATAACGATCCTATCAGGCCCGCCTCTTAAACTGTAGAAAAACGGGATGCCCAGTCACTCGCTTCCCCCTTTTTATGTAGAGTTTTGTTCTGTAAGAAACTGATTTTTTTTCCTCCTCTTAGTCTCACTCGAATTTTGTCTAGTTAATAACTAGCTGAGAGACGATGTCCTGTGAATGATGAGCCTACCAGGCCCGTCCCTTAAACTGTAGGTGAACGTCACCCCAAGCCAGATTTTGTTTATGTAGGGCTTTGTTCTGTCAGAAACTTTATTTATCTTTTCTCCTCTTAGTCAAACTAGAATTTCGTCTAGTTAATTACTGGCTGAGAGACGGTGTTCTCTGAATGACGAGCCTACCGGGCCCGCCCCTTAAACTGTAGATAAACGTCACCCTAAGCCAGATTTTGTTTAAGTAGGGCTTAATTCTGTAAGAAACTTTATTTAATTTTTCTCCTCTTAGTCCAACTAGAATTTTGTCTAGTAAATTACTGACTGAGAGACGGTGTTCAGTAAATAACGATCCTATCAGGCCCGCCTCTTAAACTGTAGAAAAACGGGATGCCCAGTCACTCGCTTCCCCCTTTTTATGTAGAGTTTTGTTCTGTAAGAAACTGAAATTTTTCCTTCTCTTAGTCTTACTAGAATTTTGTCTAGTTAATTACTGGCTGAGAGACGGTGTTCTCTGAATGACAAGCCTACCGGGCCCGCCCCTTAATGTGTAGGTGAACGTCACCCCAAGCCAGATTTTGTTTATGTAGGGCTTTGTTCTGTAAGAAACTTTATTTATCTTTTCTCCTCTTAGTCCAACTAGAATTTTGTCTAGTTAATTACTGGCTGAAAGATGGTGTTCTCTGAATGACGAGCAAACCAGGTCCGCCCCTCAACCTTTTGGTGAACGTCACGCCCAGTCAGCTACTTATTTGTTCATATTTTTTCATTTGGGGCTTTGTTCAGTCAGAAACTTTGTTTATTTTTCCCCTCTTAGTCTAACGAGAATTTTGTCTAGTTCATTACTGGCTGAGAGACGGTGTTCTCTGAATGACGAGCCTATCGGGCCCGCCCCTTAAACTGTAGATGAACGTCACCCCAAGTCAGATTTTGTTTATGTAGGGCTTTGTTCTGTAAGAAACTTTATTTATTTTTTCTCCTCTTAGTCTAACTAGAATTTCGTCTAGTTAATTACTGGCTGAGAGACGGTGTTCCGTGAATAACGATTCTATCAGGCCCGCCTCCTAAACTGTAGAAAAACGGGATGCCCAGTCACTCGCTTCCCCCTTTTTATGTAGAGTTTTGTTCTGTAAGAAACTGATTTTTTTCCTCCTCTTAGTCTCACTCGAATTTTGTCTAGTTAATAACTAGCTGAGAGACGATGTCCTGTGAATGATGAGCCTACCAGGCCCGCCCCTTAATCTGTAGGTGAACTTCACCCCAAGCCAGATTTTGTTTATGTAGGGCTTTGTTCTGTAAGAAACTTTATTTATCTTTTCTCCTCTTAGTCAAACTAGAATTTCGTCTAGTTAATTACTGGCTGAGAGACGGTGTTCTCTGAATGACGAGCCTACCGGGCCCGCCCCTAAACTGTAGATAAACGTCACCCCAAGCCAGATTTTGTTTAAGTAGGGCTTAGTTCTGTAAGAAACTTTATTTATTTTTTCTCCTCTTAGTCCAACTAGAATTTTGTCTAGTAAATTACTGACTGAGAGACGGTGTTCCGTAAATAACGATCCTATCAGGCCCGCCTCTTAAACTGTAAAAAAAACGGGATGCCCAGTCACTCGCTTCCCCCTTTTTATGTAGAGTTTTGTTCTGTAAGAAACTGAAATTTTTCCTCCTCTTAGTCTTACTAGAATTTTGTCTAGTTAATAACTAGCTGAGAGACGATGTCCTGTGAATGATAAGCCTACCAGGCCCGCCCCTTAAACTGTAGGTGAACGTCACCCCAAGCCAGATTTTGTTTATGTAGGGCTTTGTTCTGTAAGAAACTTTATTTATCTTTTCTCCTCTTAGTCAAACTAGAATTTCGTCTAGTTAATTACTGGCTGAGAGACGGTGTTCTCTGAATGACGAGCCTACCGGGCCCGCCCCTTAAAGTGTAGGTGAACGTCACCCCAAGCCAGATTTTGTTTATGTAGGGCTTTGTTCTGTAAGAAACTTTATTTAATTTTTCTCCTCTTAGTCCAACCAGAATTTTGTCTAGTTAATTACTGGCTGAAAGATGGTGTTCTCTGAATGACAAGCAAACCAGGTCCGCCCCTCAACCTTTTGGTGAACGTCACGCCCAGTCAGCTACTTATTTGTTCATATTTTTTCATTTGGGGCTTTGTTCAGTCAGAAACTTTGTTTATTTTTCCTCCTCTTAGTCTAACGAGAATTTTGTCTAGTTCATTACTGGCTGAGAGACGGTGTTCTCTGAATGACGAGCCTATCGGGCCCGCCCCTTAAACTGTAGATGAACGTCACCCCAAGTCAGATTTTGTTTATGTAGGGCTTTGTTCTGTAAGAAACTTTATTCATTTTTTCTCCTCTTAGTCTAACTAGAATCTCGTCTAGTTAATTACTGGCTGAGAGACGGTGTTCTCTGAATGACGAGCCTACCGGGTCCGCCCTACAACCTGTAGGTGAACGTCACGCCCAGTCAGCTACTTATTTGTTTATATTTGTTTATGTAGGGCTTTGTTCTGTAAGAAACTTTATTTTATTGTTTCCTCCCTTTAGTCCAACTAGTATTTTGTTTAGTTAATAACTGGCTGAGAGACGATGTCCGGTGGATGATGAGCCTACCAGGCCCGCCCCTTAAATTGTAGGTGAACGTCACCCCAAGTCAGATTTTGTTTATGTAGGGCTTAGTTCTGTAAGAAACTTTATTTAAATTTTCTCTTAGTCCAACTATAATTTTGTCTAGTTAATTACTGGCTGAGAGACGGTGTTCTCTGAATGACGAGCCTACCGGGTCCGCCCCTCAACCTGTAGGTGAACGTCACCCCAAGCCAGATTTTGTTTATGTAGGGTTTAGTTCTGTAAGAAACAATTATTTAATTTTCCTCCTCTTTGTCCAACTAGAATTTTGTCTAGTAAATTACTGACTGAGAGACGGTGTTCCGTGAATAACGATCCTATCAGGCCCGCATCTTAGACTGTAGAAAAACGGGATGCCCAGTCACTCGCTTCCCCCTTTTTATGTAGAGTTTTGTTCTGTAAGAAACTGAATTTTTTCCTCCTCTTAGTCTTACTAGAATTTTGTCTAGTTAATAACTAGCTGAGAGACGATGTCCTGTGAATGATGAGCCTACCAGGCCCGCCCCTTAACCTGTAGGTGAACGTCACCCCAAGCCAGATTTTGTTTATGTAAGGCTTTGTTCTGTAAGAAACTTTATTTAATTTTCCTCCTCTTAGTCCAACTAGCATTTTGTCTAGTAAATTCCTGACTGAGAGACGGTGTTCCGTGAATGACGAGCCTACCAGGTCCGCCCCTCAACCTTTTGGTGAACGTCACGCCCAGTCAGCTACTTATTTGTTTATATTTTTTCATTTGGGGCTTTGTTCAGTCAGAAACTTTGTTTATTTTTCCCCCTCTTAGTCTAACGAGAATTTTGTCTAGTTCATTACTGGCTGAGAGACGGTGTTCTCTGAATGACGAGCCTATGGGGCCCGCCCCTTAAACTGTAGATGAACGTCACCCCAAGTCAGATTTTGTTTATGTAGGGCTTTGTTCTGTAAGAAACTTTATTTATTTTTTCTCCTCTTAGTCTAACTAGAATTTCGTCTAGTTAATTACTGGCTGAGAGACAGTGTTCTCTGAATGACGAGCCTACCGGGACCGCCCCTCAACCTGTAGGTAAACGTCACGCCCAGTCAGCTACTTATTTGTTTATATTTGTTTATGTAGGGCTTTGTTCTGTAAGAAACTTTATTTTATTGTTTCCTCCCTTTAGTCCAACTAGTATTTTGTTTAGTTAATAACTGGCTGAGAGACGATGTCCTCTGAATGACGAGCCTACCGGGTCCGCCCCTCAACCTGTAGGTGCACGTCACCCCAAACCAGATTTTGTTTATGTAGGGCTTTGTTCTGTAAGAAACTTTATTTATTTTTTCTCCTCTTAGTCAAACTAGAATTTCGTCTAGTTAATTACTGGCTGAGAGATGGTGTTCTCTGAATGACGAGCCTATCAGGCCCGCCTTTTAAACTGTAGGAAATCGGGATGCCCAGTCACTCGCTTCCCCCTTTTTTTTATGTAGGGCTTAGTTCTGTAAGAAACTTTATTTTATGTTTCTCTTAGTCCAACTAGTATTTTGTTTCGTTAATTACTGACTGAGAGACGGTGTTCCGTGAATAACGATCCTATTAGGCCCGCCTCTTAAACTGTAGGAAAACGGGATGCCCAGTCACTCGCTTCCCCCTTTTTATGTAGAGTTTTGTTCTGTAAGAAACTGAATTTTTTCCTTTTCTTAGTCTTACTAGAATTTTGTCTAGTTAATAACTAGCTGAGAAACGATGTCCTGTGAATGATGAGCCTACCAGGCCCGCCCCTTAAACTGTAGGTGAACGTCACCCCAAGCCAGATTTTGTTTATGTAGGGCTTTGTTCTGTAAGAAACTTTATTTATCTTTTCTCCTCTTAGTCAAACTAGAATTTCGTCTAGTTAATTACTGGCTGAGAGACGGTGTTCTCTGAATGACGAGCCTACCGGGCCCGACCCTTAAAGTGTAGGTGAACGTCACCCCAAGCCAGATTTTGTTTATGTAGGGCTTTGTTCTGTAAGGAACTTTATTTAATTTTTCTCCTCTTAGTCCAACTAGAATTTTGTCTAGTTAATTACTGGCTGAAAGATGGTGTTCTCTGAATGACGAGCAAACCAGGTCCGCCCCTCAACCTTTTGGTGAACGTCACGCCCAGTCAGCTACTTATTTGTTCATATTTTTTCATTTGGGGCTTTGTTCAGTCAGAAACTTTGTTTATTTTTCCCCTCTTAGTCTAACGAGAATTTTGTCTAGTTCATTACTGGCTGAGAGACGGTGTTCTCTGAATGACGAGCCTATCGGGCCCGCCCCTTAAACTGTAGATTAACGTCACCCCAAGTCAGATTTTGTTTATGTAGGGCTTTGTTCTGTAAGAAACTTTATTTATTTTTTCTCCTCTTAGTCTAACTAGAATTTCGTCTAGTTAATTACTGGCTGAGAGACGGTGTTCCGTGAATAACGATTCTATCAGGCCCGCATCTTAGACTGTAGAAAAACGGGATGCCCAGTCACTCGCTTCCCCCTTTTTATGTAGAGTTTTGTTCTGTAAGAAACTGAAATTTTTCCTCCTCTTAGTCTTACTAGGATTTTGTCTAGTTAATAACTAGCTGAGAGACGATGTCCTGTGAATGATGAGCCTACCAGGCCCGCCCCTTAACCTGTAGGTGAACGTCACCCCAAGCCAGATTTTGTTTATGTAGGGCTTTGTTTTGTAAGGAACTTTATTTAATTTTCCTCCTCTTAGTCCAACTAGCATTTTGTCTAGTAAATTACTGACTGAGAGACGGTGTTCCGTGAATGACGAGCCTATCAGGCCCGCCCCTCAACCTTTTGTTGAACGTCACGCCCAGTCAGCTACTTATTTGTTCATATTTTTTCATTTGGGGCTTTGTTCAGTCAGAAACTTTATTTATTTTTCCCCCTCTTAGTCTAACGAGAATTTTGTCTAGTTCATTACTGGCTGAGAGACGGTGTTCTCTGAATGACGAGCCTATCGGGCCCGCCCCTTAAACTGTAGATGAACGTCACCCCAAGTCAGATTTTGTTTATGTAGGGCTTTGTTCTGTAAGAAACTTTATTTATTTTTTCTCCTCTTAGTCTAACTAGAATTTCGTCTAGTTAATTACTGGCTGAGAGACGGTGTTCTCTGAATGACGAGCCTACCGGGCCCGCCCCTTAAACTGTAGGTAAACGTCACCCCAAGCCAGATTTTGTTTATGTAGGGCTTTGTTCTGTTAGAAACTTTATTTTATTGTTTCCTCCTCTTAGTCCAACTAGTATTTTGTCTAGATAATAACTGGCTGAGAGACGGTGTTCTCTGAATGACGAGCCTACCAGGCCCGCCCCTTAAACTGTAGGTGAACGTCACCCCAAGTCAGATTTTGTTTATGTAGGGCTAGTTCTGTAAGAAACTTTATTTAAATTTTCTCTTAGTCCAACCATAATTTTGTCTAGTTAATTACTGGCTGAGAGACGGTGTTCTCTGAATGACGAGCCTACCAGGTCCGCCCCTCAACCTGTTGGTGAACGTCACGCCCAGTCAGCTACTTATTTGTTTATATTCGTTCATGTAGGGCTTTGTTCTGTAAGAAACTTTATTTTATTGTTTTCTCCCTTTAGTCCAACTAGTATTTTGTTTAGTTAATAACTGGCTGACAGACGATGTCATGTGGATGATGAGCCTACCAGGCCCGCCCCTTAAACTGTAGGTTAACGTCACCCCAAGTCAGATTTTGTTTATGTAGGGCTTAGTTCTGTAAGAAACTTTATTTAAATTTTCTCTTAGTCCAACTATAATTTTGTCGAATTAATTACTGGCTGAGAGACGGTGTTCTCTGAATGACGAGCATACCGGGTCCGCCCCTCAACCTGTAGGTGAACGTCACCCCAAGCCAGATTTTGTTTATGTAGGGTTTAGTTCTGTAAGAAACTTCATTTAATTTTCCTCCTCTTAGTCCAACTAGAATTTTGTCTAGTAAATTACTGACTGAGAGACGGTGTTCTCTGAATGACGAGCCTACCAGGCCCGCCCCTTAAACTGTAGGTGAACGTCACCCCAAGTCAGATTTTGTTTATGTAGGGCTAGTTCTGTAAGAAACTTTATTTAAATTTTCTCTTAGTCCAACCATAATTTTGTCTAGTTAATTACTGGCTGAGAGACGGTGTTCTCTGAATGACGAGCCTACCAGGTCCGCCCCTCAACCTGTTGGTGAACGTCACGCCCAGTCAGCTACTTATTTGTTTATATTCGTTCATGTAGGGCTTTGTTCTGTAAGAAACTTTATTTTATTGTTTTCTCCCTTTAGTCCAACTAGTATTTTGTTTAGTTAATAACTGGCTGACAGACGATGTCATGTGGATGATGAGCCTACCAAGCCCGCCCCTTAAACTGTAGGTTAACGTCACCCCAAGTCAGATTTTGTTTATGTAGGGCTTAGTTCTGTAAGAAACTTTATTTAAATTTTCTCTTAGTCCAACTATAATTTTGTCGAATTAATTACTGGCTGAGAGACGATGTCCTGTGAATGATGAGCCTACCAGGCCCGCCCCTTAATCTGTAGGTGAACTTCACCCCAAGCCAGATTTTGTTTATGTAGGGCTTTGTTCTGTAAGAAACTTTATTTATCTTTTCTCCTCTTAGTCAAACTAGAATTTCGTCTAGTTAATTACTGGCTGAGAGACGGTGTTCTCTGAATGACGAGCCTACCGGGCCCGCCCCTTAAACTGTAGATAAACGTCACCCCAAGCCAGATTTTGTTTAAGTAGGGCTTAGTTCTGTAAGAAACTTTATTTATTTTTTCTCCTCTTAGTCCAACTAGAATTTTGTCTAGTAAATTACTGACTGAGAGACGGTGTTCCGTAAATAACGATCCTATCAGGCCCGCCTCTTAAACTGTAAAAAAAACGGGATGCCCAGTCACTCGCTTCCCCCTTTTTATGTAGAGTTTTGTTCTGTAAGAAACTGAAATTTTTCCTCCTCTTAGTCTTACTAGAATTTTGTCTAGTTAATAACTAGCTGAGAGACGATGTCCTGTGAATGATAAGCCTACCAGGCCCGCCCCTTAAACTGTAGGTGAACGTCACCCCAAGCCAGATTTTGTTTATGTAGGGCTTTGTTCTGTAAGAAACTTTATTTATCTTTTCTCCTCTTAGTCAAACTAGAATTTCGTCTAGTTAATTACTGGCTGAGAGACGGTGTTCTCTGAATGACGAGCCTACCGGGCCCGCCCCTTAAAGTGTAGGTGAACGTCACCCCAAGCCAGATTTTGTTTATGTAGGGCTTTGTTCTGTAAGAAACTTTATTTAATTTTTCTCCTCTTAGTCCAACCAGAATTTTGTCTAGTTAATTACTGGCTGAAAGATGGTGTTCTCTGAATGACAAGCAAACCAGGTCCGCCCCTCAACCTTTTGGTGAACGTCACGCCCAGTCAGCTACTTATTTGTTCATATTTTTTCATTTGGGGCTTTGTTCAGTCAGAAACTTTGTTTATTTTTCCTCCTCTTAGTCTAACGAGAATTTTGTCTAGTTCATTACTGGCTGAGAGACGGTGTTCTCTGAATGACGAGCCTATCGGGCCCGCCCCTTAAACTGTAGATGAACGTCACCCCAAGTCAGATTTTGTTTATGTAGGGCTTTGTTCTGTAAGAAACTTTATTCATTTTTTCTCCTCTTAGTCTAACTAGAATCTCGTCTAGTTAATTACTGGCTGAGAGACGGTGTTCTCTGAATGACGAGCCTACCGGGTCCGCCCTACAACCTGTAGGTGAACGTCACGCCCAGTCAGCTACTTATTTGTTTATATTTGTTTATGTAGGGCTTTGTTCTGTAAGAAACTTTATTTTATTGTTTCCTCCCTTTAGTCCAACTAGTATTTTGTTTAGTTAATAACTGGCTGAGAGACGATGTCCGGTGGATGATGAGCCTACCAGGCCCGCCCCTTAAACTGTAGGTGAACGTCACCCCAAGTCAGATTTTGTTTATGTAGGGCTTAGTTCTGTAAGAAACTTTATTTAAATTTTCGCTTAGTCCAACTATAATTTTGTCTAGTTAATTACTGGCTGAGAGACGGTGTTCTCTGAATGACGAGCCTACCGGGCCCGCCCCTTAAACTGTAGATAAACGTCACCCCAAGCCAGATTTTGTTTAAGTAGGGCTTAGTTCTGTAAGAAACTTTATTTATTTTTTCTCCTCTTAGTCCAACTAGAATTTTGTCTAGTAAATTACTGACTGAGAGACGGTGTTCCGTAAATAACGATCCTATCAGGCCCGCCTCTTAAACTGTAAAAAAAACGGGATGCCCAGTCACTCGCTTCCCCCTTTTTATGTAGAGTTTTGTTCTGTAAGAAACTGAAATTTTTCCTCCTCTTAGTCTTACTAGAATTTTGTCTAGTTAATAACTAGCTGAGAGACGATGTCCTGTGAATGATAAGCCTACCAGGCCCGCCCCTTAAACTGTAGGTGAACGTCACCCCAAGCCAGATTTTGTTTATGTAGGGCTTTGTTCTGTAAGAAACTTTATTTATCTTTTCTCCTCTTAGTCAAACTAGAATTTCGTCTAGTTAATTACTGGCTGAGAGACGGTGTTCTCTGAATGACGAGCCTACCGGGCCCGCCCCTTAAAGTGTAGGTGAACGTCACCCCAAGCCAGATTTTGTTTATGTAGGGCTTTGTTCTGTAAGAAACTTTATTTAATTTTTCTCCTCTTAGTCCAACCAGAATTTTGTCTAGTTAATTACTGGCTGAAAGATGGTGTTCTCTGAATGACAAGCAAACCAGGTCCGCCCCTCAACCTTTTGGTGAACGTCACGCCCAGTCAGCTACTTATTTGTTCATATTTTTTCATTTGGGGCTTTGTTCAGTCAGAAACTTTGTTTATTTTTCCTCCTCTTAGTCTAACGAGAATTTTGTCTAGTTCATTACTGGCTGAGAGACGGTGTTCTCTGAATGACGAGCCTATCGGGCCCGCCCCTTAAACTGTAGATGAACGTCACCCCAAGTCAGATTTTGTTTATGTAGGGCTTTGTTCTGTAAGAAACTTTATTCATTTTTTCTCCTCTTAGTCTAACTAGAATCTCGTCTAGTTAATTACTGGCTGAGAGACGGTGTTCTCTGAATGACGAGCCTACCGGGTCCGCCCTACAACCTGTAGGTGAACATCACGCCCAGTCAGATTTTGTTTATGTAGGGCTTAGTTCTGTAAGAAACTTTATTTAAATTTTCTCTTAGTCCAACTATAATTTTGTCTAGTTAATTACTGGCTGAGAGACGATGTCCGGTGGATGATGAGCCTACCAGGCCCGCCCCTTAAACTGTAGGTGAACGTCACCCCAAGTCAGATTTTGTTTATGTAGGGCTTAGTTCTGTAAGAAACTTTATTTAAATTTTCTCTTAGTCCAACTATAATTTTGTCTAGTTAATTACTGGCTGAGAGACGGTGTTCTCTGAATGACGAGCCTACCGGGTCCGCCCCTCAACCTGTA
This sequence comes from Strongylocentrotus purpuratus, assembly GCF_000002235.5. Classification (NCBI taxonomy): domain Eukaryota; kingdom Metazoa; phylum Echinodermata; class Echinoidea; order Camarodonta; family Strongylocentrotidae; genus Strongylocentrotus; species Strongylocentrotus purpuratus. The sequence continues at coordinate 44,297,042 of NW_022145594.1, forward strand.
GGTGAACGTCACCCCAAGCCAGATTTTGTTTATGTAGGGTTTAGTTCTGTAAGAAACAATTATTTAATTTTCCTCCTCTTAGTCCAACTAGAATTTTGTCTAGTAAATTACTGACTGAGAGACGGTGTTCCGTGAATAACGATCCTATCAGGCCCGCATCTTAGACTGTAGAAAAACGGGATGCCCAGTCACTCGCTTCCCCCTTTTTATGTAGAGTTTTGTTCTGTAAGAAACTGAATTTTTTCCTCCTCTTAGTCTTACTAGAATTTTGTCTAGTTAATAACTAGCTGAGAGACGATGTCCTGTGAATGATGAGCCTACCAGGCCCGCCCCTTAACCTGTAGGTGAACGTCACCCCAAGCCAGATTTTGTTTATGTAAGGCTTTGTTCTGTAAGAAACTTTATTTAATTTTCCTCCTCTTAGTCCAACTAGCATTTTGTCTAGTAAATTCCTGACTGAGAGACGGTGTTCCGTGAATGACGAGCCTACCAGGTCCGCCCCTCAACCTTTTGGTGAACGTCACGCCCAGTCAGCTACTTATTTGTTTATATTTTTTCATTTGGGGCTTTGTTCAGTCAGAAACTTTGTTTATTTTTCCCCCTCTTAGTCTAACGAGAATTTTGTCTAGTTAATTACTGGCTGAGAGACGGTGTTCTCTGAATGACGAGCCTACCGGGTCCGCCCCTCAACCTGTAGGTGAACGTCACCCCAAGCCAGATTTTGTTTATGTAGGGTTTAGTTCTGTAAGAAACAATTATTTAATTTTCCTCCTCTTAGTCCAACTAGAATTTTGTCTAGTAAATTACTGACTGAGAGACGGTGTTCCGTGAATAACGATCCTATCAGGCCCGCATCTTAGACTGTAGAAAAACGGGATGCCCAGTCACTCGCTTCCCCCTTTTCATGTAGAGTTTTGTTCTGTAAGAAACTGAATTTTTTCCTCCTCTTAGTCTTACTAGAATTTTGTCTAGTTCATTACTGGCTGAGAGACGGTGTTCTCTGAATGACGAGCCTATGGGGCCCGCCCCTTAAACTGTAGATGAACGTCACCCCAAGTCAGATTTTGTTTATGTAGGGCTTTGTTCTGTAAGAAACTTTATTTATTTTTTCTCCTCTTAGTCTAACTAGAATTTCGTCTAGTTAATTACTGGCTGAGAGACAGTGTTCTCTGAATGACGAGCCTACCGGGACCGCCCCTCAACCTGTAGGTAAACGTCACGCCCAGTCAGCTACTTATTTGTTTATATTTGTTTATGTAGGGCTTTGTTCTGTAAGAAACTTTATTTTATTGTTTCCTCCCTTTAGTCCAACTAGTATTTTGTTTAGTTAATAACTGGCTGAGAGACGATGTCCTCTGAATGACGAGCCTACCGGGTCCGCCCCTCAACCTGTAGGTGCACGTCACCCCAAACCAGATTTTGTTTATGTAGGGCTTTGTTCTGTAAGAAACTTTATTTATTTTTTCTCCTCTTAGTCAAACTAGAATTTCGTCTAGTTAATTACTGGCTGAGAGATGGTGTTCTCTGAATGACGAGCCTATCAGGCCCGCCTTTTAAACTGTAGGAAATCGGGATGACCAGTCACTCGCTTCCCCCTTTTTTTTATGTAGGGCTTAGTTCTGTAAGAAACTTTATTTTATGTTTCTCTTAGTCCAACTAGTATTTTGTTTCGTTAATTACTGACTGAGAGACGGTGTTCCGTGAATAACGATCCTATTAGGCCCGCCTCTTAAACTGTAGGAAAACGGGATGCCCAGTCACTCGCTTCCCCCTTTTTATGTAGAGTTTTGTTCTGTAAGAAACTGAATTTTTTCCTTTTCTTAGTCTTACTAGAATTTTGTCTAGTTAATAACTAGCTGAGAAACGATGTCCTGTGAATGATGAGCCTACCAGGCCCGCCCCTTAAACTGTAGGTGAACGTCACCCCAAGCCAGATTTTGTTTATGTAGGGCTTTGTTCTGTAAGAAACTTTATTTATCTTTTCTCCTCTTAGTCAAACTAGAATTTCGTCTAGTTAATTACTGGCTGAGAGACGGTGTTCTCTGAATGACGAGCCTACCGGGCCCGCCCCTTAAAGTGTAGGTGAACGTCACCCCAAGCCAGATTTTGTTTATGTAGGGCTTTGTTCTGTAAGGAACTTTATTTAATTTTTCTCCTCTTAGTCCAACTAGAATTTTGTCTAGTTAATTACTGGCTGAAAGATGGTGTTCTCTGAATGACGAGCAAACCAGGTCCGCCCCTCAACCTTTTGGTGAACGTCACGCCCAGTCAGCTACTTATTTGTTCATATTTTTTCATTTGGGGCTTTGTTCAGTCAGAAACTTTGTTTATTTTTCCCCTCTTAGTCTAACGAGAATTTTGTCTAGTTCATTACTGGCTGAGAGACGGTGTTCTCTGAATGACGAGCCTATCGGGCCCGCCCCTTAAACTGTAGATTAACGTCACCCCAAGTCAGATTTTGTTTATGTAGGGCTTTGTTCTGTAAGAAACTTTATTTATTTTTTCTCCTCTTAGTCTAACTAGAATTTCGTCTAGTTAATTACTGGCTGAGAGACGGTGTTCCGTGAATAACGATTCTATCAGGCCCGCATCTTAGACTGTAGAAAAACGGGATGCCCAGTCACTCGCTTCCCCCTTTTTATGTAGAGTTTTGTTCTGTAAGAAACTGAAATTTTTCCTCCTCTTAGTCTTACTAGGATTTTGTCTAGTTAATAACTAGCTGAGAGACGATGTCCTGTGAATGATGAGCCTACCAGGCCCGCCCCTTAACCTGTAGGTGAACGTCACCCCAAGCCAGATTTTGTTTATGTAGGGCTTTGTTTTGTAAGGAACTTTATTTAATTTTCCTCCTCTTAGTCCAACTAGCATTTTGTCTAGTAAATTACTGACTGAGAGACGGTGTTCCGTGAATGACGAGCCTATCAGGCCCGCCCCTCAACCTTTTGTTGAACGTCACGCCCAGTCAGCTACTTATTTGTTCATATTTTTTCATTTGGGGCTTTGTTCAGTCAGAAACTTTATTTATTTTTCCCCCTCTTAGTCTAACGAGAATTTTGTCTAGTTCATTACTGGCTGAGAGACGGTGTTCTCTGAATGACGAGCCTATCGGGCCCGCCCCTTAAACTGTAGATGAACGTCACCCCAAGTCAGATTTTGTTTATGTAGGGCTTTGTTCTGTAAGAAACTTTATTTATTTTTTCTCCTCTTAGTCTAACTAGAATTTCGTCTAGTTAATTACTGGCTGAGAGACGGTGTTCTCTGAATGACGAGCCTACCGGGCCCGCCCCTTAAACTGTAGGTAAACGTCACCCCAAGCCAGATTTTGTTTATGTAGGGCTTTGTTCTGTTAGAAACTTTATTTTATTGTTTCCTCCTCTTAGTCCAACTAGTATTTTGTCTAGATAATAACTGGCTGAGAGACGGTGTTCTCTGAATGACGAGCCTACCAGGCCCGCCCCTTAAACTGTAGGTGAACGTCACCCCAAGTCAGATTTTGTTTATGTAGGGCTAGTTCTGTAAGAAACTTTATTTAAATTTTCTCTTAGTCCAACCATAATTTTGTCTAGTTAATTACTGGCTGAGAGACGGTGTTCTCTGAATGACGAGCCTACCAGGTCCGCCCCTCAACCTGTTGGTGAACGTCACGCCCAGTCAGCTACTTATTTGTTTATATTCGTTCATGTAGGGCTTTGTTCTGTAAGAAACTTTATTTTATTGTTTTCTCCCTTTAGTCCAACTAGTATTTTGTTTAGTTAATAACTGGCTGACAGACGATGTCATGTGGATGATGAGCCTACCAGGCCCGCCCCTTAAACTGTAGGTTAACGTCACCCCAAGTCAGATTTTGTTTATGTAGGGCTTAGTTCTGTAAGAAACTTTATTTAAATTTTCTCTTAGTCCAACTATAATTTTGTCGAATTAATTACTGGCTGAGAGACGGTGTTCTCTGAATGACGAGCATACCGGGTCCGCCCCTCAACCTGTAGGTGAACGTCACCCCAAGCCAGATTTTGTTTATGTAGGGTTTAGTTCTGTAAGAAACTTCATTTAATTTTCCTCCTCTTAGTCCAACTAGAATTTTGTCTAGTAAATTACTGACTGAGAGACGGTGTTCTCTGAATGACGAGCCTACCAGGCCCGCCCCTTAAACTGTAGGTGAACGTCACCCCAAGTCAGATTTTGTTTATGTAGGGCTAGTTCTGTAAGAAACTTTATTTAAATTTTCTCTTAGTCCAACCATAATTTTGTCTAGTTAATTACTGGCTGAGAGACGGTGTTCTCTGAATGACGAGCCTACCAGGTCCGCCCCTCAACCTGTTGGTGAACGTCACGCCCAGTCAGCTACTTATTTGTTTATATTCGTTCATGTAGGGCTTTGTTCTGTAAGAAACTTTATTTTATTGTTTTCTCCCTTTAGTCCAACTAGTATTTTGTTTAGTTAATAACTGGCTGACAGACGATGTCATGTGGATGATGAGCCTACCAAGCCCGCCCCTTAAACTGTAGGTTAACGTCACCCCAAGTCAGATTTTGTTTATGTAGGGCTTAGTTCTGTAAGAAACTTTATTTAAATTTTCTCTTAGTCCAACTATAATTTTGTCGAATTAATTACTGGCTGAGAGACGGTGTTCTCTGAATGACGAGCCTACCGGGTCCGCCCCTCAACCTGTAGGTGAACGTCACCCCAAGCCAGATTTTGTTTATGTAGGGTTTAGTTCTGTAAGAAACTTCATTTAATTTTCCTCCTCTTAGTCCAACTAGAATTTTGTCTAGTAAATTACTGACTGAGAGACGGTGTTCCGTGAATAACAATCCTATCAGGCCCGCCTCTTAAACTGTAGAAAAACGGGATGCCCAGTCACTCGCTTCCCCCTTTTTATGTAGAGTTTTGTTCTGTAAGAAACTGAATTATTTCCTCCTCTTAGTCTTACTAGAATTTTGTCTAGTTAATAACTAGCTGAGAGACGATGTCCTGTGAATGACGAGCCTATCAGGCCCGCCTTTTGAACTGTAGGAAAATGGGATGCCCAGTCACTCGCTTCCCCCTTTTTTTTAATGTAGGGCTTAGTTCTGTAAGAAACTTTGTTTTATGTTTCTCTTAGTCCAACTAGTATTTCGTTTCGTTAATAACTGACTGAGAGACGGTGTTCCGTGAATAACGATCCTATCAGGCCCGCCTCTTAAACTGTAGAAAACGGGATGCCCAGTCACTCGCTTCCCCCTTTTTATGTAGAGTTTTGTGCTGTAAGAAACTGAATTTTTTCCTCCTCTTAGTCTTACTAGAATTTTGTCTAGTTAATAACTAGCTGAGAGACGATGTCCTGTGAATGATGAGCCTACCAGGCCCGCCCCTTAAACTGTAGGTGAACGTCACCCCAAGCCAGATTTTGTTTATGTAGGGCTTTGTTCTGTAAGAAACTTTATTTATCTTTTCTCCTCTTAGTCAAACTAGAATTTCGTCTAGTTAATTACTGGCTGAGAGACGGTGTTCTCTGAATGACGAGCCTACCGGGCCCGCCCCTTAAACTGTAGGTAAACGTCACCCCAAGCCAGATTTTGTTTATGTAGGGCTTTGTTCTGTAAGAAACTTTATTTATCTTTTCTCCTCTTAGTCAAACTAGAATTTCGTCTAGTTAATTACTGGCTGAGAGACGGTGTTCTCTGAATGACGAGCCTAACGTCACCCCAAGTCAGATTTTGTTTATGTAGGGCTAGTTCTGTAAGAAACTTTATTTAAATTTTCTCTTAGTCCAACTAGAATTTTGTCTAGTTAATTACTGGCTGAGAGACGGTGTTCTCTGAATGACGAGCCTACCAGGTCCGCCCCTCAACCTGTTGGTGAACGTCACGCCCAGTCAGCTACTTATTTGTTTATATTCGTTTATGTAGGGCTTTATTCTGTAACAAACTTTATTTTATTGTTTTCTCCCTTTAGTCCAACTAGTATTTTGTTTAGTTAATAACTAGCTGAGAGACGATGTCCTGTGAATGATGAGCCTATGGGGCCCGCCCCTTAAACTGTAGATGAACGTCACCCCAAGTCAGATTTTGTTAATGTAGGGCTTTGATCTGTAAGAAACTTTATTTAATTTTTCTCTTAGTCCAACTATAATTTTGTCTTGTTAATAACTAGCTGAGAGACGATGTCCATAAAATGATGACCCTACCAGGCCTGCCCCTTAAACTGTAGGTGAACGTCACCCAAAGCCAGATTTTGTTTATGTAGGGCTTTGCTCTGTAAGAAACTTTATTTAAATTTTCTCCTCTTAGTCCAACTAGAACTTTGTCTAGTTAATTACTGGCTGAAAGACGGTGTTCTCTGAATGACGAGCCTACCAGGTCTGCCCCTCAACCTGTAGGTAAACGTCACGCCCAGTCAGCTACTTATTTTTAATATTCTTTTATTTAGGGCTTTGTTCAGTCAGAAACTTTATTTTTTCCCCTTTTAGCCTAACGAGAATTTTGTCTAGTTAATTACTGGCTGAGAGACGGTGTTCTCTGAATGACGAGCCTACCGGGTCCGCCCCTCAACCTGTAGGTGAACGTCACGCCCAGTCAGCTACTTATTTGTTTATATTTGTTAATGTAGGGCTTTGTTGTGTAAGAAACTTTATTTTATTGTTTCCTCCTCTTAGTCCAACTAGTATTTTTTGTCTAGTTAATAATTGGCTGAGAGACGGTGTTCCGTGAATGACGAGCCTATCAGGCCCGCCTCTTAAACTGTAGGTAAACTTGATGCCCAGTCACTTGCTTTCCCCCTTTTTATGTAGAGATTTGTTCTGTAACAAACTATTTTTTTTATCTTCTTAGTCTAACCAGAATTGTGTATAGTTAATTACTGGCTGAGTGAAGGTGTTCTGTGAATGATGAGCCTTTCAATCCGCCCCTTTAATTTTACGCGAACGGCACGCCCAGTCCCTTTTTTTAATGTAGGGCTTTGTTCTATAAGAAACTTTTTTTTTGTCCTATTAAGTTCCACTAGAAGTTTGTCTAGTTAATTACTAGCTGGGTTATAGTGTTCCATGAATGATGAGCCTACCGGGCTCGCCCCTTAAACTGTAGGTGAACGGCACCCCCAGTCAGATTTATTTAATGTAGGGCTTTGTTTTGTAAGAAACTTTATTTAATTTTCTCCTCTTAGTCTAACTAGAATTTTGTCTAGTTAATTACTGGCTCAGAGACGATGTGGTGGGGGGGGGGGGGAGAGAATGGCAGGATGGCAGGAGGGAGGATCGTGGAGAGGGGAACGGGAAGGAGGGGAATGAGGGACGGAGGTATTTCCGGGCGGCTATTGTACGGATGAGAAAGGTGAGCCCGTTATATTTGTAGGTTTTAGGGTAATATTTTCACAGCAGTAAACTCGGACTAAAACAGGAAAAGGGTGCAAATGTTGTTACACATGACTTTCTTATCTCGTTGGTTCATTGAAATTTGCACCATCCATGCCGTGCCTAACCTTTTGTTTGGGACTGATCAGTTAAGGAGACGAGCATGATTCTGGAGTGCCGCTGGTGACTTCAAGATCAAGTTCCCCTCTGTACCACTGGAGCATGGAATGGCTGAGACAACCCTAGAGCCAGAGAACAAGCAGAGAACGATGTCAAGTCCCCGCTGCTGATGGTCATGTTTGTGAGTGTATGATCTATTGAAATAAAGATTTGTGAGGCTTGCTTTGTATGTGTATTGTTTACAGTGCTGATATTCGACAGGCATATACGCTTCACAGGTCCTTGTTTCAGTCGTAGTCAATGTAGTCACTGTGATGGTCCTAGATTTAATAACCTAGGTGAAGCATGGCTGGCCTGATCATAGGTGAACGATAAAGGCCCTATCTCACTGAGCGGCGAATGCTTGCGTAACGTAGCGAATTTGGAGTTTCGCCAGGGTACGTGAAAAGTTGCAGAAGGTTGCAAAAAAGTTCGCAAACAGTTTTTATTGTCGCAAACAGCCGTGATCCCTTTTGTATTTCGCAGAGAATAGTGTTCTGCATACAAATTCACAAAATTAAAGATAGATTGCGTACCATCTGGAAAACCAAACAAACAGCAATTTTTATTCAAAAGCACTTAATTGTTTAGAATAGAGCTTTGGAAGTCTTGAATAAATTGATGCGGAACAGGGCATTCCCAAAACAAGTGTGAAATACTTTCAATAGAAGATAAGCAAAATGTACATAAATTAGAATTAGTTTTGCCCATAATGTGAAGATATTTGTTGACACCTAGTATTCGATGTAAAATTCTGAACTGCAAATAACGAAGTTTTGTAGAAAAGGTAATACAAAGTTTTGGTATGGGGTCATGAATTTGGTTCAAATGAACATTATTGGAAGCAAATGCGATCCTACAATATTCAGTGATGTTGTCGCGGTTGAAATCGAGTCTAAAGTGATGAAATTGTAAATAATAAACTGTTCATGTTGTATAGCGCCCTCTCAAGGTCAATATATTAATTCAGCTATAAAACAATGTTCTTTGAATAAAATCGATTGATTTGCTATTACCGTTTGGAATATATAACACAACTACATATTCTGAGATTTTCATCTACAATCTATTAAACAATTTCAGCTACCAACGTATGGTCGTAGGCGCTATTTGAAATTTATCAACATTTACCGGGAGCACCGGTAAATTTGTATATTCATTTTTTCTCGAAAGCAGAAGTGTTTTAGGGGCTAAATTTTGTCGTGCTTATATTACATCCATAGGGGCATCCAGATATATCAAAATTGTAAAGAATCACTATCCTGCCAATTTTCAAAATTTACCAAAACTTTGTAATACCTTTAAAGGAATAGTGTAAAGTTTCTTCCAGTCTTGAACAGGTTCAGGTGAAATTGTAGCCCTTTTTATTTCCGAAATCGGAACTTTAAGGATCTTTGCAACATAAATTTTAAGAACATATTTGCATACTTTGAAAACTTTCTTTAAGTTATGCAATAATTCCTCTTGGGTTTTTTTTTGTCGCAAAGCATGTATAAAATTTCTTTGCGAATTTATTTTTCCGCAAACAGTTGCAGGCGTTTGCAAAACAGTCGTACATCTTTGCAAACGGTTGTAAAGGCCCGGTCCCATTGCGGGCCTATCTCACTGAGCAGCGAATGCTTGCGAACGTTGCGAATTTGGATTCGCCAACTTTTCTGACGAATGTTGGCGAAAATCAGCGACATTAAGTGACGTTTAGCGACAATTAGCAACATTTGAGCGAATGTCTCCGAAAGTGTTTGCGAAAGGCAGTTGGCGACTATTAGCGACTGTAAACAAATGTTAGCGACAACTTTTGCGAAGATTAGCAACTATTTGCCAATCCTTTGCCACTATTTGTGAACGTTTGAGACCTTTTGCTAACTACTGGTACTCAATGGGTCGATTTTTATAAAGGAACCATATGGTAACGTGGTCGCTAGCTTTGGCGAAACACAGAGAACTGAAGAAAACAAAGAGCAAAACCGTTTAACAACCGTTTGCAAAGGCTTACGACTGTTTTGCAAACGCTAACGACTGTTTTGCAAACGCCTGCAACTGTTTGCGGAAAAATAAATTCGCAAAGAAATTTTGAATATGTTCAAAATTTCTTTGCGGCAAGAAAAACTGTTTACAACAAAGAAAACTGTTTGCGATCTTTCTTGCAACCTTTTACAACATTTTACAAACTCTGGCGAAACCCCAAATTCGCTACTTTCGCAAGCATTCGCCGCTCAGTGAGATAGGCCCTGATGCAGAGAGGATGTAAAACGTAAAAAAATCTTGCCATCCGTTGGAAAACGCTATGCATCCGTTGTGTACTCCTTGTATACGTTTTTCATACGCTCTATCCATCGAGCATCCGTCCACTGTGATTTCATCCGCGCAAAAAGTTTTGAGCTGCACAAAACTTTTAGAACGGATGAACTTCCGCCGTGTACGATGTAAATCCGCGACAAATACGAGCAGCAAACGTTCTATGTACGTTATCATCCGTTAAACGTCCGCTGTATCCTCTCTGCATCCTCTGGGCATCCTTGCAACTCACATCCGCTGCAGCTGAAAACGGAAAGAGGGAGGAAAGAAAAGGTACATGGAACGTCTATACATCGTTAGTAGCACGGAAATAGAAAGGATGTAAGCGTATGCATCTCGTATATAAAGTATTCAAAGCTGTCATCCACTTCCATCCGCTTTCATCCGCTAGGCTTCCGATGAACATCCGTTTAACATACCCGCTACATACCCACGTCCGTTATTTTCCGTTCTGTTTTCGCAAATTTTCGCAAATTTTGTCCATTTCTGGAGCGGATGAAAACGGATGGACCCACCCGCGAAATTTTGCTCGTCCGCTGTGTCCTTTATGCATACGTTTTGTGTCCATCGGCCAGTGGGACCGGGCCATAGACGGTGTCGCTCTTTGTTTTCGTCAGTTCTCTTTGTTTCGCCAATGCTAGCGACCACGTTACCGTATGGTTACTTTATACAATCGTTCTATTGAGTACCAGTAATTTAATAGAAAAATGTCTCAAACGTTCACAAATAGTGGCAAAGGATTGGCAAATGGTTGATAATCTTCGCAAAAACTGTTGCTAACATTTGCTTGCAGTCGCTTATAGTCGCCAACATTCGTTAGAAAAGTTGGCGAATCCAAATTCGCAACGTTTGCAAGCATTCGCCGCTCAGTGAGATAGGGCCTAGGGTTGTTGGTTATTGTAGGAGGGGTCCAAGCCTTCTCTTTCCCAAATACTATAGCGTCACCATTAGGAACAAAAGTCTAATGCACCGACAGGGGAGGTGTGGTAGATCAATGAGAGTAATCAAAATTGAGAAGATAGCGCATCTCCTCAATAAAACCAAACTAAACCATTAAACAAAATGGATACCCCCCCCCCCCCATCAGCCGCATAATACGTTGAAATGTAGGGGACAGGCTGTGGCTTCATGAATACTTGCATTTCATTCAGACAAAGATTCAAGCTGTTAAATTCAGTGGATTTCCAAAATTTCATTTTGTGAAAATGAGAATATGATTGTGCTTTATGATTGTTTCATTCGGTAATATCATAGGGTATTCATTTTCATTATGATTATATTTGTTGAACTAGTCAAATTGAATATTATTTTATTTCAGGATCATAAAGAAATAGTTCGTGAAAGTTTGGACATGAATTATCAACATTCTGTATGGACCAATTTTGTTTTTATTTGGATTTATATTCTTTACATGCGTTACATACCCCCTTTTTTCATTAAAACAAATAATTATAAAGTACCTAATTAATAGGACTACGAAACTTATAAACATAAATTATCATAAATAATTTTTAGGACATCTTTTTTTCTCTCTTAAAACCTTTGATATTTTTTATACAAGATGCTAGAATTTTTCGTCGATTGATAATGGACCTAATTGATAGGACTACGAAACTTATAAACATAAATTATCATAAATAATTTTTAGGACATCTTTTTTTTCTCTCTTAAAACCTTTGATATTTTGTATACAAGATGCTAGAATTCTTCATCAATTAATAATGGACGCAACATCAACATTCGGCAGTTCAACTTCGCGTTGCGCAGCAATGGTTCTACGCGAATTCACTTAGCTCTGTCTAATAAGATACAGAACTGTGAATAGTTTTGCATATTACGTCGTCATAAAAGAACTGCCGCGGTTTACCATGTTTACCGCGTTGCATCTGAACAAGGCTTGTATAGTGCATGGCGTTTGTTGGCTCCTTCTGGCGAGAGAGAGGGGGAAGATCGAGTCCTTGTTAGAATACTCCTGGAACTCCTGATTCCAAGTCTAGGGAGAGTTTACAGGGAATGACACAGATAGTTTTGTTTTCACACTTTGGTACCAAGTAGTTACCCCTCATCCTCAATCTCTATTAAAGATTAAAGGTCAAACATCTCTAAACATGGTTTGGCAAGGTCCTCATTGGCATGGATAAGTTCATGCCTTTTACTTGCACCACGCAGAAAGTACGGCGAACTAGATTTCGGAGGGTTGCCCAAAAGATCGAACGATCTAGAATTAAAGATGAAGTTGAGTTCTGGTTATGCGATTGCATTGTGAAAGAAACGGTGTGGAATCGACCAAAAAAGGTTGATCATCTAGCAAGAATTTGTACGTATTGTAAGGTTCTAGAATCATCAAAATGATAAGAAATTTGGCCAAGTCTTGGTAAAGTTACAAACACTGTACACAGAAAGATGTATATGGGACTACACGAACACGTGGCGTAAAAATCCTACCCTCCGAGTTTTACGATGTTACTGACATATTTAGAATATAAAGGCATTTGAAGAGCCATGCTTTTTAGGGAACATGTCTTATCTGATGATCTTCCACACTTGCATAATAAGAATTATTACGCTCACAAATAAGTTTTCACCTCTTCCCAGAACTCAACCTTCTCTTTAAGGGAATCTGGGAAGCAAAAAACAAAACAAACAAAACTGCATATATTGTTATTAAGTCACCCCGTTGCAATAGCTTATTTGAAGCTGAATGAAGGTTGCATGTAGATAAGAAAGACCTATCAGTCATTGGACTTACATTAGTCAAGTTTATTATTACATACCTGTCGGGAAATTATAGAAGCCAGTGGGTTACTAACCGATGTTATTATATGCACAACTTTTCGCCAGGGCATATAACAACCCAGACCTACTTTGTAAGACTTCGAAAGACTAAGGGTTCTCCTGGCAAAGGTGTCTTATTTTGCAGGAGACGGAAAGCATTGTCTTTCAAATTCATAAATATTAGTTTAGATTCGTTAAAAAAAGAAACTCTCCTTTGACTGATAGGTAAAATAAATATGATATATTTGGGACTTTGCATCATTTTTAATGGTCACCATAATGATCGACAGTGGCGGATCCCGGGGTGAGTATGTCGAGGAGGCAATTTCCTCCTGCATGTCCGCAAAATGACATTCATAGGTGTCGTGGTAAAGTGGTTCGTTCACTTGACTCAGAGTCGAGGGTTCGAATCTCAGCCATTCACTAGTAAACGTCCTTTTGCAAAACACCAAGCCACATTTGCCAGTCTCCACTCAGTGGGTACCTATCAATTGCTAGAATGTTAATAATTGCAGAGCCCTCCCTCATGAGATTTAAGCTTATGATGAGGCTTCCCTTGGTCAGACAGCACCGGCAGTTGGCTTAAAAACAATAGGCCATACAGAAGGACAAGACTACTCTGGATCCGCCACTGGAAAACGTATTGATAACGGAGGCTCGTTTTCTTTGCAGGGTTATCTTTGGGGCGCAATATTATTGTGCACCAGTGACGGTAAAGTAGCCAACCCGATGACTATTTTTAACATCAAGTTTCTATGCCCCCCTTACTTTTTTTTTGATCGGAGCTTCGCTGGTTCCCCCCCCCCCCCCTGGCTCAACCCTCTTGGCTGTCACCCCCTTATTTACACTACATATCGCTCTCATACACCCATAGGTTAGTAGGCTAAACATCTTTCTCTTCTTGTTCCCGACCTGCAGGGGCGTCTCCTGCCATTTCATGTGAAGATGGTACAGAAGGGAATCTGTGTTTGGAGCCATCAACTGTTCTTCTGGATCCTGCTTGTCACCTGATCTGTGATGACCCAAACATCAGGTTTCGACACTGGGTGGATGCGAAGCAGACTTCATGACAACCAAACCATTTGGGCCTCTTTCCTTGTGATGGCATCCTACATAGAGCCGGCTGAGTGAGGGACTAGCTAGGAACCGACAGCCAAATCATTTTGGCCTCTTTCCTTGCGATGACATCCTACAGTCTAAACAACCTGAGATATGCTGAAAACAGCTCCCTTTAAGCCACACGCATGGAAAAAGTAGAAGAATTTTGTACAGTACATAGAGAAAGTCAAGCTCTTGGGTCGTGTATCAATGTCGCCGAAACCAATCTGATTGTAGATGAAATGCGGTCAAATGAGTCGCATTAAAACTTATGCCCGATTTTCGTTAACTTTGATTTAAAAAAGTGTCCAAAAAACTTCAAAGACAATGTTACAAAAACGTGCGAATAATTTTTTCTGCCTTGTGGTTGTGGAAAAGTTCGCGAAATTTTCAGGTGCAGGGAGAGGGTGACTAGGGAAATGAGAGGGGTGAAGGAGAGTTGGGATCGTGGGAAAGGTGAGTGGGGAGGGGGAGAGAGAGAGAGGAAATGGGGGAAGGAGGGAATCTGGGGGAGAGAGAGAGAGGAGAGGAGGAGGAGGGGGGGGGGGGGGTCGGGGTGGGGGACTGAGACGGACAGAAGAGGGGAGGGAGGGGATCTTGGGTGGGGGTTGGTACTGTGTATAGATCTTCTTTTTTTATAGTTTAGAGTCACATACTTTAGGGAACGAAATATTGGGCAAAAAGGGGGCAAATGAGTTTTTACAAGACTCTTTGACTATGTTGGTTCTTGAAATCTGCATCATCCATGCATTGCCTAACCTTTTGTTTGAGTCTGATCAGTTTTAGGTGACAAGCAGGATACAGGAGAGCTGTCGATAGCTTCAAATGCATATTACCTTCTGTGTCATCGGCTCACGAATGGCATTGAGACAACTCCAGAGGAACAGAAGAAGAAGAGGGAGATGTGGCACACTATTAACCTGAAAGATGTGTGAGTGTTGATGAGGCCCAGCGCATACTACATGATCTCACACGACCTGATTATGAGAGAAAAGGCAAAGGGTTTGGTCTTAATTCTTGTTCATGCTAATCTTCCTCATCAATGTTCCCCTCTTTTCAATAGCAGTTGGAACCTTGATGAGGAAGATTTGACATTGTTTGATATTGCGCACTGGGACCCTTTGCATATTTTTCCAAATCAGGCCGTTGTTGGATCATGTATTGTGGGCTGGGGTAGTGTGAATGCAAGGTTAGAGGTACATAGGATGAGGGAGAGTCATCGGGGGAGGATACCCGATTACGGACTCCAAACATTTCCTCGATCGTATTCATTTGCTTTTAAAGTCTCAAATATGTATCTCTTGGCAGCAACATAACTATCACGGGGTGACGTAGTGGCAGTTTCTTCCCTAGAATTAAACAAGGTGCAACCCCTTCTCCGTATATTTTCTGTTTAACCGTACTTTAATAGGGATTCAAGGTAATGCACAGTGTCATTGGTATTAAACTTAGTGCCGAGTGGTGAACTCTTAAGTGATCTCCGTATTATCTTATCTTAAGTGAGCAGCTTGAGCTCAAAGTTAGAGAGCTCAGCTAAGCAAATGCACCATCTCATATGTATAATAGCTAAGTGGTGCCTCATTGAAACCCTGCTGGCACACAATCTATACGACATGCTATAAAGTATGGACTGTGCTACTGCAATGGAAGCTGCATGTTCATTTCTAGACATTGTAGGTATTCATGTCATGTAGAGTTTGATCCACCGCATTTCCTTTAAAGGCCATCTACTAGTTTGGCTAGGAGAGATTAGACCATCAGGGTGGTCACTGACAGGTGGCTATCAAATCAACTCAGCTCTCAATTAACATAAGAAAAAGAGAATCATGGGAGACCAATGGTCACCGATTAGGCATTTTTCCTATATAGAGGGAGCAAGTAGCTACAAGTATTACAGTGGGGCTTTAAGATTGTGCTAGGTGGTGAGGTATTCAACAAGCCTCGATGATAGTCGCTCTCTTAGCTGACTCCTCGGCCTAGCCAGGAGGGGAGGAAGAGAGGGGTGTAATTTTATTTGCCCGTCAAATTAGTGGGTGATACTGACACTGTGCATTACCTTTAACTGAGTGGGATGAAACTGTTATCAATTAGTGTTTTACTATTGATATTATTATTGAAATTAACTATGTTGGGTTACATTCTCATTTCAACCAAACAGCTTTAAGATCTAGTCATGTTCTCCGATATCCCTGGGACAGACTTCTCCTTCAGAATGGTAGAGGAACAAACTCTGCGTTTGATCACAACTAGATCAATCTTTGTTGATGGGTCTGGTTGTGACCAAACGCAGAGCTGTTTACTTCCTCTTTCCTGAAGATGCCTGTGCTAGTGACATCGAACTCCATGATTTGGTAAGAGGGGTCTGTTGGGTTGAGATGAGAAGAACTCTAACATAGAGTATAAAGTCATTGATAGTGTCTATTGTCTCTCATAGCTTTATTTTGTTTATTGTGTTTGTTTTATTGCTGAATTTTGTTATCGTTATACTTGATACCATTATTATATTCATTTATTGTATATATTCACATAGTATTATGATTTATAATGTGTTATGCATTCTCTTTATGTATTAACTTATGTTATTATAATTTACTTAGGTCACATATATTTAATGTTATATTGATATTATTATTAGTTTCATTATTGTTAGGGTTATTATTATTGTTGTTAGGGTTATTATTATTGTTGTTAGGGTTATTATTATTGTTAGGGTTATTATTATCATTATTATTTCGTGACATTGGTACCACTCCCGTTTGATTGCGTGTGTGTAGAGCAGTCATGGCGTGATTTATCTCCTAGCAATTGATGACGTAGGATACATGGGAGGCGCTCGGTTTGGGAAACTTTCAGCTTCTTTCATTGGTCAGTTACTTGTTCGGTTTGTTGGAGAGAGAGACGGCAGTACAGTGTGAGTGTGTGGTGGTGCTTTGTTCCTGACATAGCACCAACACACACTCATACACACTCCTCTTTCTCCTCAACAAGCCGAATTTGTGCATTTTAACCGATGAATGGTAGAGGCTGACCGTGACTTAGATCGGGCGTTCCTGCGTCATCTTTTGTTGGGGGATACAATCACACCATGGCTTATAGACATGCCAGTGGCGGATCCAGGGGGGGGGGGGGGGGGGGGGGGGGGGGGGGGGGGGGGGTGCAAATTGAATTTTTTTGAGGATCAAAAAAAAAAAAAAATGCTCACCCCCCCCCCCCCCCCCCCCCCCCCCACTGAGCGACTTTTCGGCCGGCGCGATTTTCAAATTTTCGGGAGCAAAAAAAAAAAAAAAAAAGTTAGGCCCCCTCCCCTAAGAAATCCTGGATCCGCGCCTGAGACATGCAATCAGATGGGAATGGTAGCAGTGTGACAAAACCGATCCTTCATCTCAACCTGTTCAATCATGGGTATTATCTGATGTTATATGCATTGTAAATGTGTTATTTTTGTCATTTTTGTAACTGACTAAAAAGAAAAAAACCACGAGAAGCAAGAGCAGAAAATTGAACAGTCACTGTAACAAAAAAAAAGATAAAACCACGAGAAGCAATAGCATAAACAGTGACTGAAACCGTGTCTTGTGTCTTTATTTACCATGTTGATGTTGACGTGCTGGTGAGAAGAACGAGTAAGACGTTGAGAGAACGAGACAGGATGATACCGATTCCGATTTAAAACAATAGGAGTGAAAGCAAGAAATGGGAATAAGTGGAAATGCAGATGAGAATAGACCGACATGCATGGGAAAGAAAATGGAGAGTGAGATAGCTAGAGAGGCACAGAGAAAAGGCTTAAAAGAGGAATGGTTTAAAAGGTATACAGCGAGGGGGAAATTAAGTTGGCTAATTTAGTGGCTGGTCCCAACAAACGTATGTTAAAAACAAGTGATCATTATGCTATATCATACATTTTCGAATCATTACATGGGCATTCTCTCTTATGCCTTTTTATTTGAACCTCAAAATCTGCCACAAGAGCCTGACCGACAACCATAGATCTCTGCCGACATTGACGGATACTTTTGCACCCATTTATTTCTTTCTTTCTTTGAGTTGAGGACTCTTGCAGTGTTTTGACACTTTTCCGAAGGTTAATTCATGAGACTACCAAAACAAAATCAAAGAATAATGGACCGCACATCTCCAAAATTTGCAGGGTATGGCAACCCCCTCCCTCCGAATAATAAAAATCAAGTTTGTAAAATTGAGTAAGGGCGACAGTGTTTTTTAGAGTTACATGTATTTGTTACCCTGTCCGCCCCACGCCCCAATCATATCCCCACAGTACATCCCTAAAAAGTAAATGAAAGAGCGCTATCTGTCAGGTTGTCAAGAACAAACTTTGTTTAAGGAAGCTGTAATATTATGCTTAAAACTTGAATATGTTGGTAAACATGCCCCAGGGCGGCGATTTCTTTTCATGACCGGGGGTGGGGGTGGGGGGCGAAATGTGAGGGACGAGGGAGCAGTGACGTAATGAGCAAAAACGTTTTTTTTTTTGGGGGGGGGGCAGAAAAAAAATCTGCATCACCACCACTCGCACATGTTACATTTCAAAGTGGGGGGGGGGGGAGGGGCTTAACTATTTACCATCAGGTAGAGCAAAGCGAGAGAAGCAAGTGGAGCGTAAATTGGCGCGGTCCAGGGGCGTAGCCCCAAGAAGCTCAGGGGTTTTAGGCATTTAATTACGGTCAGATAAACATCCAGGGGCCCACCATAGGGCCCCTGATGGAGTCCAGGAGGTGGAGCCCCCAGCAAGTCACTAATTGGAGTGGGGTCCAGGGGCCAGAAGCTCAGGGCCCGTGCCTTAATGCCCTGGTGGGGCTCAGGGAGCGGAGTCCCTGGAAGCTCAGGGGTTTAAGGCATTTAATTGCGGTCAGATGAGCAACCAGGGACCCGCCCTAGGCTTCCTGGTGGGGCCCAGGGGGCAAAGCCTAAGGAAGCTCAGGGAAAAAACATTCCATTTCAGCAACATTTATAAATAACTAGTATCGAATAAGTAATAAACCACGTTTGAATTTTATTTCCAAGCCCCTCCCCCCCCCCCCCCCCCCAGATCAGTACGCCAGTGCGAGGGAGCATAGTGAACGAGAGGGGTAAAGGTGACGAAAGTGACTACCCCTCACAGGATTTTGAAGTTTTGTTGTATTAAAAGATTACATTCCTTAGCAAAACTACAGTATAAAAACAAGCAATATACTTTTTATACTTTTTTCACACTTCACTTGTCTACAATATTTATTTGTACATTTAAAGGATATTATGCGAGGGAATTACCGAGCGAGAAGATTTTTGCATTTTTATTTGTCTAAAAGCTGCACTCTTGTGCCTTCCAGAGCCTAAAAGTAAGTTGCAATCTTTAGTCAGTTCTTGCTATACATTTTGGGGGGTACTTTTTCAAATTTTCCGGGGGGTGGGACGATCCCCCCTAAACAAATGTCCCCCTGGGATCACCGCCCCAGATTTACAGGCCGATTGAATCCTTTTCCCCAAACAGAATCACTACACTCCATCCCTCTGATAAGTCAAATTAATTTATAATATAAAAGAAGTCTGTGTACGGGGCACCTGTTTGAATTCCATTAGTACAAAAAAGAAAAATCAGTTTAGGGACCGCCTCAAAATAAAGCGAGACACCGACTGGGTTCTATAAGGAATAGGGGCAAATAAATGTACGCACAATCTGATATCTCATCCCTATTCTTCTATGTCATCATCACCGTCATAATCATCATCAGCACCGCAGCCTAACATGAAACGTTTTCATGGCTAATAATTGCCATCATCATTTTCTCCATGATCAATTTCCAAAACAAATATATCGGAATTCTAGGACTAGTTGAGACTACATCAAGCACAAAAGTTGACAAAGACATGCAAATGCTTATACATTACAAAATGTTTATTCATTGTTGCATAGTATCTACATTAATTTTATTTACCCCTGATACATATATAAATGAATATATTTATGTTTCTTTTGCATTATGTTTTTTGTTTAGATGCAGCAGTAAACCAATAAAAAAAAGACATATCTGGAATGAAATTAAATATGTAATATATACGCAAAATACATCATTCATGTATGAAACAAAGAACACATAAAATGCATAAAATTTAAAAAAAAACGCCAACGGAGATGTTCATATTTTGCTAGTAATCAAGGCTTATACACATACTTTTTAGGCAACACATGTAAGCAGAGAAAATGTATAAAACTTATTTTAAAACATGAAATTCATATAAATACATGTTTACTATTTCTATCATTTCT
This sequence comes from Strongylocentrotus purpuratus, assembly GCF_000002235.5. Classification (NCBI taxonomy): domain Eukaryota; kingdom Metazoa; phylum Echinodermata; class Echinoidea; order Camarodonta; family Strongylocentrotidae; genus Strongylocentrotus; species Strongylocentrotus purpuratus. Next base: position 44,316,965 of record NW_022145594.1, read on the forward strand.
GGCACTCTTTTCTTCCCCCCAGGATTTTAAAAATAATGTTAATTATATTTCTTTAAATTCAGAAACAGCATCAGCAAACAAAAAAGACAATAGTGAATTAAAACAGAATCTATAATTCAGGAATCCATCACACTATATGTATAGAAAGATATAAGCACACAAACAAACGCTACAGTAAAACAAACACGTCTGATGAGAGAGCCAGAAGGGTATTACATTCAATATAAAACTGTATATGGTTAACATATATGGTTAACAGTACACACTGATTCAGCCAAGGACGCAGGTTCAAAACTGAGTCATGTCTTTCGGAAGGTGAAGAGTCCCCAGACCGGCCCAAGACGTAAATAATCATATCTGATTGATACACGTCTGTAAAAACCCATTTACACACTCTCTTACTCCTCTTAGATGGATTTGAAAAGTATATAATCACAAAAATATATATAGTGATATCTGTGTATAAGGACCACACATGGGAGATGAAGAAAGCAGTCTTCATAGGTAGGTGGTCTTTCTATACAGGTTCCTTTACTACAGGTTTCAATGACAAGCGATCCTCGAGGGAGACAAGACATGTGGTCTTTGTAGACAGGTTTGACTGTATTAGCACTTACATATACAGCTACTCTATGCATAGACTATGCAATTAGATGTGAAATATAGTCTCATTACTTCATCCAATGATTTCTGCCATTATTTATACAAAGACATGTTTTGATTGGCGAATAGCTGTAAGTAAAAGGTAGAATACAGTTAACTACTAAATTATTTATACCTCTGGTAAATTTGATGTTTTTTGTGTTTTTTCGTAAATCAAGAATGAAAAGTGGTCTGGTTGAATTAGGGCCTTTGTTGAATATTTTTTAGATGTAAGCTTTAATGTGTCATATTTTCAAGAAACATTAAAAAGAGACAAATCAATTTGATGTACTTAAAAATTTACAAAACTTGGTAAAGGAAGGAATAAGAAGCAGCTAATAACTGTAAGTAAAAAGTAGACTACAGTTAACTACTAAATTATTTATACCTCTGGTAAATTTGATGTTTTTTGTGTTTTTTCGTAACTCAAGAATGAAAAGTGGTCTGGTTGAATTAGGGCCTTTGTTGAATATTTTTTAGATGTAAGCTTTAATGTGTCATATTTTCAAGAAACATTAAAAAGAGACAAATCAATTTGATGTACTTAAAAATTTACAAAACTTGGTAAAGGTAGGAATAAGAAGCAGCTAATAACTGTAAGTAAAAAGTAGACTACAGTTAACTACTAAATTATTTATACCTCTTGTAAATTTGATGTTTTTTGTGTTTTTTCGTAACTCAAATTTTTTTTACAGGGCCCTGGTATCAGAAACACAAACTCTTCGAATTAAACCTGAATAACTATAATAAAAACAGACAGAATTTGGAATGGCATTTTCCCATAAAATGTTGGTGTAGTATATAAATAGATACAAAGATACACACAGTTACAATATATGTTTTTTAAGTGTAAATATACTTATCAAGGTGTATGTTATCAGCCACAAAATGATATACATGGAAATAAAGGCATAACATCTGCATGCAAATATATATATTCAATTCAATCACACTGCGAATAAAAAATGCAAGATTTAAATGATAAGTACTATTGTGGTAAAAAGACAATTTGAGATAGTACTTACAAAATATATATGGTACTTATGAAAAGTAAGTACTATACATGTACATGTAGGGAATTCAAGGTGATTTCAAAGTGATTCGAGACTTTTTTTTCACTCTCTCTCTCTCTTTTCTCTCTCTCTCTCTCTCTCTCATTTCTCTCTCTTTCTCAATGCATTTCTTTTTCTAGCAAATATAGATAGAACATAAAACATTTTGCAGCTAGGGAAGGAAGAGGGGTCATCATTGGTGGGGCACAATAAATCTACATAATTTGGGCCCCTAAAAAAGTCCAGCATAGCATAGTGCGAAGTACACAAACAGCAAACATCTCACTACATGATGTCAGGATGTGAAATTACCAAAGAAATAAATCATAATCTAGAACAATATTAAAAAAACACAAAGGGGGGTCTTTCACAAAGATTTTAGGTCGAACTTAACTCGTAAGTTGGACAAAGATATATAGTTGAGTTCTGGTCATGCGATTGAATTGTGAGAGAAACGGTGTAGAATCGATCAGAAAAGGTTGATCATCTAGCATATAAGTATTAGTGTGTACTGCAACAGTGCAAGGTTCTCAACCTTTAAAAGTTATGTAGAGCCATTTGTAGCCTTTACTTAAGATATATTCAAAAGCGAAACTTCCAAGTATTTTTGACTTTTTTTATAAATTCCACATCAGGAACATGAAATCTCTGTGATAATAGAAAATATGAATGATTTGAATCAATATTTTATGCCTTTCAAAAAAACTTTTACAAAATATATCATAGATGCTGACGGCTTTCCATAATGGTTAAGTCTAACTTAGAGATAAGTTCAAGTTAGGATCTTTGTGAAACTTCCCCAAGGTGTATCAGTATCACAGATAGCCATATATAATACTGTGATAATTTGAGATGATATGTAATGTACAAATGCATACAAATTTACACTATGAACATGCAGTTGGTACAGTGACAATTCGACTAAGCATGATCTTCATCTATATCCTACACAGTCGCACAACATTAACGTTCTTCATACTGCTCTTAAAATTTTGAGAGTTGAGTAATATACTAATAAGTAACATGTCATATTGAATGAGTCAAGCACCAATAGGTAACAGGGAATTCCCTACACTCAAATATCAAACAAATTCTTTGGTAATATTAAAGGGAGTGTGTCATGAAAAGACTGTGTCTTTCTCGTGGCTCTACCTGGGGCCAATCAGGTATAATGACTACGGACGACGCGACCGCAGCTTTCACGTGCGTGCAACATACGCGAAACCGGAGCGTGAGGAGAACTTGGGTCTGTTGTGCGAACGCTACTGCGCACGCTGACCCAGTTAATCAAGTCCATTTGTTTATGTGCAGTTGTCCAAAAGAAGACGTAGATGGCATTAACCAGTATTTGCCATGAAACATTCCCTTTAAAGCAAAAATATTTAATCCTAAATTTGGCAATTTATTATAATGCAGTACTGCTCGAAATAAAGTTGAGATCCTTACACCATGTCACAAGAAACTCTATACAATGATACATGCACTAATGAGTGACACAGAGTATGAGTGTTTACTTTATTTTTCAGCTATACTGTTATGTTGAAAAGAAGTAGGAAAATACTAAACAGCGACTGAATGAGTAATTGTTCTCCAAATGCAATTGATCATCTATTATTCCTGTTAGCCCACATAAACAATTACGACTTTGTGAACCAGGTGGCTAATGAAAAATTAGACAGAATAAGCATTGTGATCTTGTCTCATGTGAATAATGTAGAACCCACTGTAGTAAACGCTTGTAAAAGGTGAAGTTCACAATCCTTCCTAAATTGGTATTGAAAACAGGGAGGTAACATTGTGAGGAAAAAGCATTATATTTTAGATCAACAAACTATTAAAACATTACTGTCATATGTCTAAAACATTCCAGCATTTTCGACCTGTCGCTCCGTCGCTACACCAAAGTTCGTCTCAGGGTAAGGGATTTCATCTGATTTCTTCTTCTTAAAAATCTTTCCAAGTCCACCAGACATCTTCCTCCCTCCAAACATCCTTTCCCTTTCCATCTCCTCTCTCTCCATCTCTCTCTGTCTCGCCCTCTCCTCTTCCCTCTCCTTCTTTCTAGCCTTCTTCTCCTGTTCTCTCTCCGCTTTCCTCTCCATCCTCCTCATCAGTTTGCGATCGACGTGCAGGTCGTCTGAGAGCTTGATGCTGTCGTCTGCATTTGGGAAGACCGGGAACTGGGGAGACATGCCCCTAGAGTCGTCTCCGTTGCTATGGGGATTTGAGTTGTTAGCAACCTCGGCGGGGGCTTCTCCGACCTCAACATAAATGTTTTCCTCAGCTCCTCCTGACATATCAAATGTAGAGTCTGGACTGAGTGGAGGAGGGTCCACTGCGAGACTCAAGGGTCTTGGTTCGCTGTGTTCCCCCTCATCTGCAAACAATAAAGAAGATTTTCAGATGTAATGTTGGAATTCAATTCTAGAGTGATGCATTAAAGTTGCAAATGCGTGGGTATACAGTGTGAGTCCAAAAAAGGTTACACCTAGAAATTTGCTCATGCACTCTCGCAAACAATGCCTCTTGTTCATCTAAGCATGAACACATACCACACAAAAATGATACCAAATGATTTGGGATAAAACACTCTTTCATATGATGTATTACAATTTACTGTTCATAGATGATTTTTAAACTAATTAGCAATTTTCTAGGTGTAAACTTTTTTTTGACTCACACGGTATAGAGGGCAGCACACCGAGCCAACCGGTATAACGCTCCTGTGCGTACTAGTGTCCCTTTATGCGTACATCCGTACAGGAGCGTAATACCTGTTGGCTCAGTGTTCGCCAAGTTGCCTACTTTATGAACGACTATAAACCCAAGCTTGAGCCTCCTTAACTATTGAGTTTGAGTTCATTTTAGCTACTATACAACCAGAAACATTTGTGTACAAGAAAATGTAATCATTTTTTGATAGGTCTACATTATAGACTCTTTAAAGTTGTCATGCCACATATTAATTGAAAAACAACATTTAATGAAGTTTGTCTAAAGTCTAAAGTTTGCTAAAGTCCCTTGCCACAAAAAGCTGACTAAATTTAAGTCTCTTTAGTATCAGGTTGAAAATTAATTTTGTGACTTCATTCTTAAGTCTGGACTCGCCAGGTTCTCCTTCATCTAACCAAAAAGAGGAGAGATAAAGGGAGAGACAGACTGAAAGATAGAGAGACAAAGAGAGAGAGAGAGAGAGGGGGAAGGGGGGGGGGGGAGAAGAGAACAGATGAAAATAGAGAAAAGAAGAGAAAATGAGAGAGAGAGTGAGAGCACACTCAGCACACACTTTTCATTAATTGACAGGGGAAAGAGAAGACAGAAATAAATAAAGATGAAGGGAAAAGAAACAGAAAGAGAATATATCCTACCTTCTGAAAGGACTTCATCTTTGTTGACTGGTACTGGAGGAGGGTATGCATCTCCAATCATCGCCTGACTGACCAGCACTACGCCAGGATTATCAGGGCTGATAGAGGGCGACAGACAAAGAAAGAAAAGAACCAGTTCTCAAATATCAATTCAATGATTCAATTGGGTATTTATGCACACAAGTAGTCAGTGAAAGTCAATATGATATCAGCGTTGACTACAAGATGGGGAGAGTACATGTAATTGTAGCCGAGTGGAGATGCGAAGTTCGAGGGTTCGAATCCTGACACGGCACTAATATCCTTTGGCAAAATATTAACCTGCACTTGCTACTCTCCACCCAGGTGTTATATGGGTATCCGGTAGCGACCGTCATTGTTGGTCAAACAGTTTTTGAACTTCAAGGAACGCCTGGCTGGAATATGCCTCAGGGAGTGGAGATCGTGCACACAATGTGTGCGGGCATGCAAGCATTGAATCCATTGACTGGTGTAATATTATATCTGAAAAGCGCTTAGAGACATATTAGATGTATTAAAAGCTATATAAAAGCGGAATATTATTATTATACTTTGTGATTTACAAAGTAAACAAAAAGACAAAATTTAAAAGATCATTTGTTGCCATTTTGAGACTCACTTTTTATAGATGACATCAGACAGGCCTTTCCATCTTCTCCTTTTCTTCTTCTTCTCTTCACCGAGGTCGGACGCATCTGACCTTGGCGACACCTCCAGGGAGTCTCCCCTCTGACCTCCTCCCCGTGCCCCGCCCAGATCGTATGCAGAGTCGGACGACAGCCCGGTCTCGTCCGGCGAGAAGTTCTCGTTGACCATGGAGAGGTCGTAGACGCCTTTCTGCGAGCCACCGCTGTCATCCACAGTGGAAGCAACGGAAATGGAATCACCGTACGAAAATCTGATATTAGTTCAAGGGTCGTGTCATGCATGGGGGCAAGGGGTCGTATGGGAAATGGCAATTTTTGTACGGATCGGTTTAGCAGCATGGTATTTCAATGGGGTTTGGCAGCATGGTATTTCAAGGGTGTTTGGTATTAACAATTTGCACAGGTAGAGTGATAGCATAATGTAATTCAAGACAAACGGTAAGAAGAGTTTAGAATAAGAATAAAAAGTTGATGGGAATGCAAGGACAAGAATATGAATACAGAGGAAATTAATAAACAATGGTTGATGTAAACATTCAGATTATGACATATAACATAAAGAAGGTCATACAATGAACCACACAGGTCATGTAACATTGATAAACGTGTAAATACGGAAAAGAAAGATGAGGATTGAAACTCATCAATAAATTACAGACAAACATATAACAGTACCAAGACATAATGGGGGGGGGGGGGGGGGGGAAGAAAAGATATATCAATAGGTACAAAGAATGCCAGAAAATGAAAAGAGAAATAGAATGGAAAATCACATTAGATGGCACATAAATTGTGAAACATGTTACATATCAAACGATGATGGCATTGTTGTGACGTTTCATGTATAATAAAAATATTGCATTTTAAACAGAATGTAATGTATTAACATTGATACAAAAGGAATGCATGCATGCAATTTAAGTTATGAAAGAAACATTGAGGTAAAAGCCACATGAATGAGAAAAGGGTTCATGCATCATGAAAAGGAAAATGGAAAAATGAAGATATAAAAGAGATTAGATCAGTACCCAGATCACCAGAATATAGAGAAGAGTTATCCACAAAGCACAAAGCTTATCAACGGAAATCTGTAAGAAATAGACCAAGTTTATCGAATGTGATATGCATACATTGTGCATACAATAGTTGCACATGGGAGTACAGCTTGTGTATTAGAAAAGTGATGTATGCATTCCACAGTACTAAATATCTTAATTTTGAAGGATTTTTAATATCATAGCGCATAGATCCATGACGAAAACAGTCCATTTAAACTTCACCCCACTTTGGACCCGAAAGTGGGGTGCATTTTGGTGGTAAGCTCACCACAGAGCAATCTGCAGTATAAACAAACTTTGCCAGGACATCGCCAGCCCAACCTTGATAAGTACTGCTTGGAACTCCTCCATGATGTTCTAGTCTTATTCGCAGTCTCATATAGGTTCGGATTATGTCCATTCTCATAGCTACCGGTATACATGGGAGATGCCAGTTTCATCTTCCTTGCTTCACTTTATAAGCATAGTTATATCAGGAACTTCCTGGTGATAATTATGTTCCTTTCAAGTTTCATCATAATTGTCTAGTTCGATATAGTACATGGACACAATTAAATATGATATTGTCTAAAATTGTCAAAAATATCTTAACATCGAAATGATTTCTGGTCATGTTTAACTATTTTAATTGAAGCCTTTTTACTTGATCTAATACTTTCATGAGGATGACATAGTCCGCAATAAACTTGACAAACATTATCATCCATACTATATGTCGTAGTTTATAACAATAATTACTCATGAACCTCATACCTCTCACACTACAAGGACAACATTCATCCAGATTCTGAGATTGCTCATTCTCACGAAGCTTGGTGTACGCGAAGATATCGGGAAAGAAAGCGGTCTGTAATACCAGACACGCAAGTGGGGTATTTCGGTCCCCGTTCACCGAAAAGTGAGATTCTCCATTTGAAAGTCGGGTAAGGTCGACAAATATAGCCTCTGTTAAAGGCGTTACTCCACCACCCAATTCGGAACAGCTTGCCACATGCAGTATCGTGAATGCGCCCGGCACTCTGAGCGGCCGTTTTTCAGTGTATTTTCTTTTAGTGTTCTTAAAAATTCGCCGTGTCGTTTGATCAAAGAGGTACTGGGCAAGCTTGCCTATTAATGATTTGGTTCAATACATAAGCCATCTAACCTTTATGTTTTAAGGTAATGATTATATTTATGCAGAAAAACTAAAATACTTGTGACAGTGCGATTATTTCAAGTCGCCCTTTTTAGGTTATTATGCAGCAACATGACCAATCAAAGTTTGGTCCAGTTAACGCTTGTTGGTTGGTGTTTTTTTTTAAAGTTTATTTGTCCAATTAACTTCTTTATCTTCTCAATGTTTCCTTTCCATGTTTCCTTTCCATGTTTCCTCATGTTTTTCACTATTATCACCTTTGTTCTATATACCTTTCGGCTGATATTAATCTTTATTTTTCTCCTTCTTTCAACATCTCTTTTCTAATTTTCATTATATATTTCTTTATTTTCTCCTAATTTTATCTTCTTTAGCCATCTTTCCTTATGCCCTTCTTTATTTTCTCCGTCTTTCTAATTTTCATCTTTCCTTATTCCTATTCCTCTATTTTCACCTTGTTTTATTCTCTCTATCTTTTCTCATGTATTTCTTTATGTCTTACCTTCATTATCTTCTGTTTCCATCTTTCCCTGTGTATTTCTTTTTAAACCTTCTTTTATCTTCCTTTTCCATCTTTCCTTATGTTATTCTTTATTTTCTCCTAATTTTATCTTTTTCATCTTTCCTTATGTATTCCTCTATTTTCACCTTGTTTTATTCTCTCTATCTTTTCTCATGTATTTCTTTTTTTTTCTAACCTTCTTTATCTTCTGTTTCCATCTTTCCTTATGTATTTCTTTTTAAACTTTTTATCTTCCTTTTCCATCTTTCCTTATGCTATTCTTTATTTTCTCTTCCTTCTTTCCCTCCATTTCCATCTTTCCTTATTATCACCCGTCTTTCCCTATTTTATCCTCCCTTTATATTTTCCTTCTGCATTTTTCCATTTCCAAGCACATCAATGTTCTCTTCAATACGTAAAAGAAACTTAAATAGCTAGTACTTGCTAAAAAAAAAATATGAAGTGAGACTTTAGACACACTGAATCCAGGCCTATTATAAATATAGGTGTAGGGTCTGCGATGAGAAGACTATGAATCTGGACTGGATATCAGATACCAGCTGGTAATCCCTTTATCAGTAACTAGGCTATGATTGGCCGCTGTCTCTCTCCCCATGGACCCTACTGGTAATCCCTTTATCAGTGGTCAGTGCTCCTATCAGATTATGGTAGCTCCAGGAAAAATGGTGAACTGGTGAGCAGAGCTCAAATGAGATGTTTTCCTAATGACAACATGCTGGCAAAAGAAATTTTCAGACTGACAGCTTTACACATACCAGTAACTAGAATTTTAACAACACAATTATGTCTTGTATGTGTACGTCTTCATTACATAATATCAGTGTGCAATTTAGATGAAGTTGTACGTTCTTTCAAAAACAGAGGGCGCAGTATGATTATAAGATGAGTGGGTGTCTTAACATATGAATTTAAATACTTTTAATACAGATATAGAGGGAGTCCACATTAAAGTGACCGTGTCTGGACCAATCATCATTCTTTCTCTTCCAAACCGTCCACATCTTCTTACGTACTGCAAGGCACTCACCATAGTAAGTTGCTGCCTTTTCATGGTAAATATTATCTTCTTTTAAATCAATTATAAATGAGTTCATGGAAAGATTTTGACAAATGAAATTAACAAAAATCGCCTTTGGATAATGATGCATTCCTAAATATATATATTTTTTTTATGGTTTAAATATGTTTCATTTTATTTATTTGTTAAGCCTTGGGGTCATAGCAGGATGTAATGTCCCCTTGAGCGTATACAAGCAGCAATGCCTCTCTTAGCAGTCAATATTTCCATACTATTCTCACTCTGTTTATGTACATAAAACAGGTGAACATTCTTAGAGTGGCTCAATCGACAAGATGTTTTTCATTTGATGATTCTCAAGGTGGTGATACTAACTGTCTATTGACCCCATTGAAGTGACTTTGTCCCGCCCAATCATCGTTCTTTCTTTCCCATACCTTGTCACATACTGCAAGGCACTCATCACAGCAAGGTAAATATAATCTTTTCTTAAATCAATTATCAATGAGTCCATAGCAAAATCTTTACAACTTGAGATAGAAAAAAGCATCTTCAGAGAATGTTGTTTTCCTACATATTGTTCTCCTTCTATTCTCAATCTGTATTTGTACATAAAACATGTGAACATTCTTAAAGCGGTATAACTAGAAAAGGAAAGTCTCAAGGTAGTGATACTAACCGTCTATTAATCCAGAGTGAATCCCCGTTGAAGTGACTCTGTCCCGACCAATCATCGTTCTTTCTCTTCCAGTACAGAAGACCAAACGTGAGTAGAACGAGGACGAGAAGGACAGCTAAGATACCGCACACGATGGCCGCAATTATACCGCCACCTATGTTTCCGCCTTGGACTCGTCCAACAGTTGGGTCATCTGTATCATTGTAAAATGGAAATTAAAGCCCCACTGCACTACTTATACATGTAGGTACTTGCGCCCTCTATATAGCTAATAATGCCTAATCGGTACCCGTTGATCCCCATGATCCTCTTTTTCCTATGTTAAGTGAGAGCTGATTTGATGAGATAACGACCTGTCAGTGACTTTGCAGGGCACGTATCGGCACGGCCGGTATTAGATGGGCGCCGACATTTTGCGCACTAAATTTCACATTTCTGTGCGTGGATACGTTCTTTTTCTCTTCTCATCTCATGCATATTCATTCCCCCTGAACAACTGTCGAATCGATAACCAGGATTTTTGATTGTACCTCTAGGTTCAGTTAATCAAGCTCGTTCCAAAACTATATTATTTGTCCATATTTGTTTTTGCCAAAATATTCTAAATGCGATCTGAAAATGACCTTATTTGTCACTTTACGACACTTAAAATTCAAGGGTTTTTTTAAGTTGTCATGGCAATAAAATACAATTTTTTTTAATGATCTCATGTATATATTTTGATTGCTCATCATTTTCTCCTCAAATTGATCATTTGGTTTTACAAGTCTCGTTGGGCAGATTTTAAGCTACGAGTCCTCAAAGATAAGGTAATTTTTTCCAATTTCTCCTAATTTCGCACCTTTCATCCGAAATCGTAGTACATTATTGAATATGGAGCAAGATACGAGAATTGATAGTTATCATACAATTTATTATGATATTTCTGATGATTTAATTACCTAGTTTTGCAGATTTATAACGTGAAACAAATACTAAACTGAGTTTGAAAATACAACAAAAGCAGCTGATTTATTATATTTAGCGTGTACGCGAACACGTGTAGCCCGCTTCGGTCAGGGTAGTGTAACGCCACCCTACCGTTGTGTGAACAATCCCACATGCAGATAAATGTGTCTTGCGCACATTTGGAAGCATAAACACAAGTTTAAAAAAATATTAAAAATCGCTCGAATTGAATTTTATCATGACATTTTTAGATTATGTTTCTTTAGAATGTTGTTTTTAGATATGCACATGTCACAAGATTTTTTTTCTATTAGATTAAAAGAAAATCAAATATTTCTTGGGCATGCCATGGTCGGGAAATTTTTTATCGCCTGATGAGTGATGTGTGTTATGTTATTAACTGAAGCTGAGCCAGGTGTAGACCGAAAGCTTCAGTCTCTATAATCGTCGGTTGTTCCACTGAGACTACGTCTGGCTCCACTAGACCTCCGGTTATAGGTCTAGTGGAGCCAGACGTAGTCTCAGTGGAACAACCGACGGTATAGAGACTGAAGCTTTCGGTCTACACCTGGCTCAGCTTCAGTTAATAACATAACACACATCACTCATCAGGCGATAAAAAATTTCCCCTGACCATGCTCAAGAAATATTTGATTTTCTTTTAATCTAATAGAAAAAAATCTTGTGACATGTGCATATCTAAAAACAACATTCTAAAGAAACATAATCTAAAAATGTCATGATAAAATTCAATTCGAGCGATTTTTAATATTTTTTTAAACTTGTGTTTATGCTTCCAAATGTGCGCAAGACACATTTATCTGCATGTGGGATTGTTCACACAACGGTAGGGTGGCGTTACACTACACTGACCGAAGCGGGCTACACGTGTTCGCGTACACGCTAAATATATAAATCAGCTGCTTTTGTTGTATTTTCAAACTCAGTTTAGTTATTGTTTCACGTTATAAATCTGCAAAACTAGGTAATTAAATCATCAGAAATATCATAATAACTTGTATGATAAATATCAATTCTCGTATCTTGCTCCATATTCAATAATATACTACGAATTCGGATGAAAGGTGCGAAATTAGGAGAAATTGGAAAAAATTACCTTATCTTTGAGGACTCGTAGCTTAAAATCTGCCCAACGAGACTTGTAAAACCAAATGATCAATTTGAGGAGAAAATGATGAGCAATCAAAATATATACATGAGATCATTAAAAAAAATTGTATTTTATTGCCATGACAACTTAAAAAAAAACCTTGAATTTTAAGTGTCGTAAAGTGACAAATAAGGTCATTTTCAGATCGCATTTAGAATATTTTGGCAAAAACAAATATGGACAAATAATATAGTTTTGGAACGAGCTTGATTAACTGAACCTAGAGGTACAATCAAAAATCCTGGTTATCGATTCGACAGTTGTTCAGGGGGGAATGAATATGCATGAGATGAGAAGAGAAAAAGAACGTATCCACGCACAGAAATGTGAAATTTAGTGCGCAAAATGTCAGCGCCCTGGTAATGTTGAGACGCGCGTGCTTACGGCGAGCCGTGCTGATACGTGAGGGAGGTCTAATCCCCCTAGCCAAACTAGTGCAGACAGGCTTTTAATGTTTGATGATGATACCTACACATATAACCATATACTTTATTGCAGAGTTAACACCCTTCTGGCTATACACAGGGGATAAAATCATTGGCACTAGTGATATGTTCTACAGTGCATCCCAGAAAAAACAAAACCGAAAATTATCAATGTTTTATCATAACTTAATCACATTTATAATTGATAAATGACACACATTTGGAAAGCTTAGATCCTCTTCTTTCATTTGATGCAACTCATATGATGCATATTTCACACATGAGTGATTAAAATGAATTTGAAGAGAGGAAACCCAAAACTCATTGGCGGACGGTATCTGAATTTCAAGGAGAAAATCACATTTCTAGAAAGTTGAGGTTCTGCCCTTTCATATGACACCTCAATCAGGAAAAATGAGCAAGGAATGACAAAGTTCTGATTGTTTAAAGTAGTGCTTGCATTTCCATAATTTTATGTAACAAATTCGTTTTCACTGGGTGCTTGCCATAACAACATACAGAATTGACAACAGACTTTACTCCATTTCGTTGACAATCAGCCATGCATGAAGTCTTTCGTCTACGGCTGATTGTCAACGAAATGGAGTTAAGTCTTTTGTCAACTCTGCTTGTTGCTACTGCAGGCACCCAGTGAAAAAAAATTATCATTATTCTTATCATTACTATTTCAAGTAATTTAGGAGCATCTTACCCAATAGCGTAGTCACAACCAACTCTTGCGTGAATGGACTGAGCCCTCCTGCATTCTGATACGCCATGCGTACTCCATGGGGTGTGTTGCTAGGGAGACCAACGATGAGATAGGACGACGCCTCCTGGGCAGAGAGGGCCACATCAGGTGACATGTCCGATGAGTTGAGGATGCGAAACGAGATGAGATATGCCTCAAAGGTCTCATCGTTTGTGGGCTGTAGATGGGAACAAACAGTGTATAATAATGATATTCAGCTTTCATATAGCTTAATATATTCTGGACGTCTCTAAGCGCTTTACCCCGGTCATTGGATTCAGTGCTTGTCACTCCCTAGGGAGCATTGCAGCCAGGCATTACTTGACGCTCAAAAACTGAGTGCTGTGACACTTCGGGAGTTGCATGCTATGTTGCGCCCCTCAGCAGAATAGCACTATTGCAGTCACCTTGGACCCATATTTTTCACCAGAGCCTCGATCTCTCTCAAGACAGTGTATATTTGTATACAACAATAATTATATTTTTGATCTATGAAATCCTGCGTTTCAAGGAATGCATTCATACCAGGTTCCCATTTACTTAATTCACCTGGGTAGAGTGCAGCATAATGCATTTCTTACTGAAGGAAATTAACGTCCTGGAGTGGGATTAGAACTCACGACCTTATGATTGAAAGATGAGAGTCAGAACCACTACACCATGACGCTTCCACAGTGGATAGTGGATTTAAATTAGTGATGGCAATTTAAGCCTACCTCCCAAGTAAGCCAGATTGAAGACGAGCTATTTGCTGTGGCACTGAAGTCTTCTACAGCTGATGCTGGTGCTGGATTGAAGAAAAACATTAGAAACAATAACAACTGGCAAATGAGTTTTGAGTACATGTAAAAGACACTTGGTTGCTTTCTACACATTAATGCTTAGAGCCTCATTATACATTATTCAGTAGTGGTGATAATGTGCATGCAGGGCCCTCAGGGAGAACAGTATTAAAGGGGGTGTAGCTTGGCAAATACTGGTTAACGCCATCTATGTCATCTTTTGGACAACTGCATGTAAACGAATGGACTTGATTAACGATTGTCAGCGACTTAATCTCTACATGGTCAGCACGGGCTAGCTTTCACGAAACAGACCGAAGTTCATCTCACGCTTTGGTTTCACGCACGAGACTGTTACGGTCCCGTCGTCCGTAGTCGATTACAGCTGATTGGCCCCTGAGTCAAGCCACGGGAAAGCGCGTAGTCTCGACATGCTACACCCCCTTTACAGATAAAGACCAGTTATGGTCATGTGTTTGCATTGTGAAAGAAACGTTGTGGAATCGATCAGAAAAGGTTGATCATCTAGCATACAAGTATTTGTGTGTACTGCAAGGTTCTGGAATCATCAAAATAATAAAAAATTGGGCCCAGTCTTCGTAAAGTTACAAGCACTGTACACAGAAAAATGTGTATGGGACTATATGGACACGTGCGCGACACATGCGTTTATCTCTCACATACAAATAGATAAAGTAATTTACCAAATAAATCAATTAGTAGGTGGTTTCTCAGCAAATTTGTTCTCATCATGTATTAGTCAAAACATATTCTTTCACATGATGGGTAATAAGAGCTTCCATTTCATTTTTTGAAATTGGGGCGTTATGTTTCCAATACTGGTCTTTACCTTTTACACTGATGAGGCTTACATGGGTAAAGAAGACATATTATTCTCATTGTACCCCCCCCCCCACCCCATCTCTATATCAATGCCTCGTGCAGTTGAGCTGAGTATATTATGTACATCAGGCTAAAAACTATAACATATAGTGAGCGATAAATTGGGTAAAAAATATTCATTCAGTTATTTCTATACATTTTGAAACTTTGTATTTATTTTCCGTACCTTATACTTAATCTTTTTGTTTATTTGTTGGTGAAATCTATACGCTTGTATTTGATAAGAAAGAATTTTAACTGTTTTTTGAAGTAAAATGTGGGATAAATAAACTTCAAACTTTAATATAACCACTCAAGAAAGAGAGAATTTGATTTAAAACACTGAGTCCTCTTTCACTACTGACTCTTGTGGTTATTTTTAGTGATTTGGGGCAAATAAATTTTGTTCAGCCATCATCTTTTGTTGTCGCTGTCATTATAAGTGTACCTTGAAAGCCTGTTGTAACCTGAACAGTCACATAACGACTCCATTCTCTTACGGCAACGTTGCCTGCACGAACTTTGACCTCATAGTCCGTAACATACTCCAGGTTATCGACGAGGGTGTTGAGTTGATTGGCATAGTGGGATACGGTAACCGTGGTGACAGCTGATTCGTCCTCAGCAGGATAAGAGAGGATCTCATACATAATATCATCTGCAAAGGAAATATAAACTTATCAATAAAATGAATACCATTGGATTGGTGTACATAGCAATGCTCTCACAAATGCCATACATAATTTTATTTCACTCATTTATTTTACTCTCTTTTAAAAAACATAAAAAGTATACACATGTTCGTTCATTATCAACATAAGATAAAAGGAAGTGGGGAATCATGAAAGCCAAATTTGGCTTGATGAGGATGATCTCCAAATAAATACTTTGCATAAACAAGTTACAAATTATTTTATATAAAAAAAACATCGTAGATACATTCACAACAGAGGACAGTGGAAAGATAAAGATAAGATAAGGTAATAACTGTTACAGGAAGATAAGAAGGAAGAGAAGATAAGTACATGTAGAAGGAAGTTACAACTTGAGTTTTACATTCTACATAATTACATAATAAATGACACTTTAATGTTGTTCCGCTTAAATAACCCTTATACATTTATTTGAAGCGTTTCAATGAGACTGATCAAGGTGTCACGGTCTAGTGGATACGGCACACGACTGTGGATCACATGCTTCACACTTCAAGTCTCAATGTGGCACTAATGACCAACGGCAACTAGGACATTCATCTGCATTTGCCACTCTCCACCCAGGTGATGTAAATGGGTACCCGGTAGGATGCGAAAGCTAATGTGCTTAGATTAGCAAGTGTGCGCTTTTAAAAATGACGCCTGGCTGGAATGCTCCCCAGAGAGTGGAGAATGTGCATACATCATGCGCGGGTAAGCCTGAATCCAATGACCGGGGTATCTGTAAAACACTTTGAGAGGGCCTGCGGTGCTGAAAAGCGCTATATAAGAACGGGCTATTATTATTATTACTAGTGGACTGTGGAGTCCGAGTCTCAATGTGGCACTAATGTCCAATGGCAGGACATTCATCTGCATTTGCCACTCTCCACCCAGGCGATGTAAATGGGAACATCGTAGGATAAAATTCCTTGAATGCTGTGAACTGTGAATAACAAGGTACAGGGTTTGCATCCTTGCCATAGAAAAATGTCCTTAGGCAAGACATTAATCTACATTTGCCACACTCAACCCAGGTAAGTGAGTACCTGGTAGGATTTATTCCTTGAATGCTTTGAGAGCCAGCTTAGAAGAGAATCACATTTTGCACTACTCTTTTGATGATGCTTTTTGACATTACCTGGGTTTCCGTTCAGCATAGAGGGCGCTGACCACGTCACTGTGAGGAGGTTCCCTACTGCTGTTACAGCAACACCCTGAGGCCTGCTTGGAGCTGAAAGGAAAGGGAATTCGTAGATACAGTCAAACCTGTCTACAGCGACTACCCAAGGGAAACACACAAAGTGGCCTTTGTAGACAGGTGGTCTTTGTAGACATGTTCCTTTAGTACATGTTTCAATGAGAAACAATTTTCAAGGGGAAAACAAATTTGCTTGTTGTAGACAGGTGGTCTTTATAGACAGGTTCCTTTAGTACATGTTTCAATGAGAAACAATTTTCAAGAGAAACAACAAATGTGGCCTTTCTAGACAGGTGGTCTTTCTAGACAGGTGGTCTTTCTAGACAGGTGGTCTTTGTAGATAGGTGGTCACTAAAGCAGGTTTGACTGTACAAATTAGACAAAACAAACCACATAACGCATGGCACAGCTCAGATTCAATTCACTTCACTGCATATTTTGGCAATACAACAAGAACAGTATGATATTTATTGCCTTTCCACAACCTGGGCCCCGTTGCACAAAACTTACCATTGATGGTAACTTTGCCATCAATGGTAACTACCATGGAAACCTTGATTTGGGTTGGCTGCTGTGCCCTGTTACCATGGTATTTGCCATTGATGGCAAAGTTACCATCAATCGTAAGTTAAATGCAACAGGCCCAGGAATATGTATTTTGGCATACTCTGAACTAGACTGCATGGTTGAGCATAAACTATAATGCCAAAATACAGATTACAGAAACATTCACATGAAAGGGACACCACTGCATGAAACAGAACTGCAGAGGGCCAAGATCAGGTATGCAGACAAAACAAGACTGTTGCTCCATAAATAGAGATACGTGTCTTTCAAGGCCTACACAAAAAATGAATCAAAATCAATCAAACTGTTGACAAATCACTTGAAAAGCAATTAAAATGTAATACATGTTAATTAAATGCACTTCATGAAACTTTGGCTAAAACCGTTTACCGCACCTCTGTAAGTAGGAAGTATCTCAAACTGATATACAAAAAAGAAAGATATTTTGTTGTCTTTTTCGATTTGTCCACAGCATTGTCCATCTTACCATAACCTTTCTAACCATCCAAGCTACTGCTAAAGAGAGAATGATTGAAAGTGGATACATGTGATACATGCACCTATGACGATTGTAATAAGGGGAGCCTTCCAAAGTTGCGACTGTGTCGCGACGCGTCGGGGCGCAGAGCAGGATATGAGAACAAAGGAGGCGCCTTTATGCGCCCATTAGCGCCTTTTTGCGTCGGATAGGAGAGGACTTCAGTTGGTTGCTAGCTCATTAAAATCTGGCTATTGTTTGGAGTCTCATTGTTACGAAATTACCCCGCCGGGGCGCGCCCCGGTGAAGCACTTGACATTTGTGAATGGGAGCTTAAACTTTGAATAGCTTTCGCGCCCTTTCGCGCCCGGTCCGGCGCATTAGTTATTCATGTAGTGCCCGCTTGTGTGTCGCTCTCGTCTTGCGAGATTTGACTCTGAAAAGCATTACTTTGGCTACTGATTTGTTTTAATATTATTTTACGTACATGACATTGGTTACAATGTTTGTTCTGATTGTTTATTTTCCTCTCGAAATCGGAGTTCTGTAGGCGTTAACGTTGGCATGATTGTTCATTTTTCATCTCCTCCTGTTCTGTTCATGATTGTGTTCAATATACTGTATCAATTTTAATACAAATTGATTTGTTCACGAAAAAAACAAATTTATTTTTATACTTACCCCACTCTCTCTGACATTGTTTTCCTCGTGCATGTTTTGACACTTTAATTGTAATTCTATATTTCCTTATAGCGATGTTATCGCATGTTTCGATTTTCTTGTTTTTTTTTAAAACAATTTTTGTTGCATCTTGTAAACAGTTCTGTCGTATGATCATTATAAATCATATAATTATATCATCAGTCTGTTATTTCAATACATAGATCCTTTGAATCTTCTTAAAATTAGAGAACGTATTTTAAAATCCGTGATGTTGAAAATGATACTTAATCAAGAATGTCATAGTTTCTCCTTGAATTGGATTTAAAAAGCGTTTTATCTGTATTACGATTTTTTTAATGCAAATGATATCCGTATTGTCGGGAACATCATCAATATGTTTCGTTAGAAGGAAGACGCTCATTTTCAGAATGTTCTTTCTTTGCAAAACACTAATGTTACGAAGAAAATTAAATACACTGTACCCGTATCATCGGGGATATCGCAAAACTCCCAGGGAGATTATCAATTGCAAATCAACATAGTAAATTATGCCTAAATCGTAAGAATAGAGCATGCATTAAAAAAAAGAGAGTTACCAGGAAATGATGTTTGAAATTTCACCCCAAACATATCTCAAGAATAAATTAGTTTATCATTCTGTGTCAAAGAATTTTATCGAATATTTCTTTGCGACGAAGGGGGGGGGGGGGGGGTTACATCCGCGGCCAGTTTTAGATCTAGGTCATTGTTAAGAATAACTAAAATACGTATATATAGTGCTGAATAGGGGCCACGTGTTATCGAAAGAGCGTAGTGCGTTCTAGAACATATACAAGCCATGGCAATTGGTTGAATTGCTTCTCGTAACAGAACTGTCTCACTGTCTAAATAAGGATCCATCCGGGGGATCCATCATGCACGTGTTGGTATCAAGTAGTAAACGGAATTAATAATGATTGCGTTGTTTTGAGACATTTTTTTCGGGGGGGGGGGGGGGCAGGGTAGCCCTTATTCTTCTTCTACTGGGTCATCAAGAAACACAAATAGTGTTGAAATTTTCCGCAATCCCTTTAGCGCCGAGGGTAGAAAAGCCTTTAGAAAAGTCAGCTGGACAATAGCAATTTAATGTTGGTCAAACAATCAGCGAGAAATACTGGGCGAACAGATATTAGCCCACGTCTTCAATATAACCAGGGAATCCCGATTTAACTAAGCACATGCTCACAATATGAATATCAAATCTGGCTATTGTTTGGAGACTCATTGTTACTGTCTGGTAAAGGGGTACTTTTCACGCACCAAAGTCCGGCTCGTCTAGTACACACAAATCCGGACCGTATTGACTTTACACACCGGACTTAGGGGACTGTTTTCAAAAGGAGGGAAAATGCATATGCGTACCCTACATAACACTCATCCGGGGGTGGGGGGGGGGGGGGGGGGGAGGGGTGCGCTTAAAGGCGAAGCGCTTTTTGTGAATTGTGAATTTGTGAATTTGAAAAGCTTTCGCGCCCGTTCCTACGCATTAGTTATTCATGTAATCCCCGCGTGTGTGTCCGCTCTCGTCTTGAAATATTTGACTCTAAAATTTTCACTTTGGCTACTGATATGTTTTATTATTATTTTACGTACAAGACATTGATTTAGATTGTTGTTCTGATTGTTATTTTCCTCCCAAATATCGAAGTTGTGTAGGCGTTGACGTTGTTATGATTGTTCATTTCTGTTCATTAATGTGTTCACTACTTGTATTATATTAATGTCTTCACGAACAAAACAAAAACGATATGTATAATTGTATTCCTTCTGTATGTTTTGACACATTATTTGTTTCATATTACATTTATTTTGTTCTGTCATCCGATCAAAATAGGTCATATATCTATATCATCACTCTGTTCTTTCTCATGCAAGATCGATTTAAAGAATAGAAACGTAGGTTCTCTAAATCTTCGCAAAATCAGCTATTGTATTTAAATACCCGTGATTTAAAAATGATACTTATAATCAAAGAGATTGAAAGATTCTGCTTGAAATAAGATTATAGGGCGTTTATAAATATGTCATACAAAACAAACAAACATCTGCAAATTAAAGATATTACACAAATGATAGTCGTATTGTCGGGAGCCTGCATCATCAAAACGTTTCGGTAGATTGAACAATTCGAAATCGCCTATCTGTTCCAAACATGAAATTCGATCGAATATTTCTTCGCGAAGAAACTTTATTGGTGGTGTCATTTGTCTTAACAATTTGTTATCTTCAATGTTCGTGACGTTTTGACGTTTCATATTTGTTAGCTAGCGCTAGTAAAGTCTTTTGTTTTAACGTGCACTGTATATAGTTATAAGGCCTGAACACGTCATGTTCACATTGGGTGTTATATAGCATACGGATATTATAGTACATGTAACTTTTAAAAGCACTTTGTTTTTGCAACGCAATGACAAAAGACAGCTCTTTGAGCAGCTAATAGTTGTTGCGCCCATTGTTCCGCTCATAGGCGGCTATTCCCAATTACCGGGCATTATTTGTTATTGTATCATTAGTTAAGTTTATTAATCTATTCATGTTTTCTATTTATTTATTTAGTTTTGGGGAGGGGGGATGTCGTATTACGAATTCATGACCCTTATACATAATGACCATGTTCTCAAATTACGAATAGCGGTCTTCATGAATAGTTGTCCAATGAATTAGCGGTCCTTATAACTAGCGAGCGGAGCCCTCCTGATTGACCTCTGCCATTTTGGTCCGGCCGTTCACTTCGCCGCCCCCCTCTCTCACAGACACACATATGTGTAGCTAAACAAGAATCTATAGCAAGTCGGACAATTATAGCGATCAAACAATAGTCGCGTGAAATCCTGCCACGGCATTCTATGTTTTTATCTTTAGAGCGAACTTTTCTTTTGTATTCGCTCCATAGAACTCTACTTTATCTTACAGCGAGGTGAAATGAAAAGAGCGTCATCATGAGTAGATCTATTGTTTGATGTTATCCTTCTTCTCCCTAGTTAAGCCAAACCTTCAATTTAGGCCTATCCATAAAAGGTAGCTTCCTGTACCGTTCGCTTTTTTTTTCCTGACTGCTATATGAAGCATGTGTATGCTCTGAATTAGGCAAACAGGGGACCGGCGGGTTTAAGATCCTCTCCGAACGAAATGTAATGTTCAGTTATGCCTTACAATAGCATATCGACTTGGTTTCTAACCAGGGAGCTCCCGGTTACGAGCTGCTCTGCTCTACCACTGGGCTATAGCGCCTCCCTCCTTTTAAAAAGATCGTTTAAAATTTGCCGTTTTTTTTTTTTTTAGAATAAGAATCAAAACATGTTTGGTATGTTTTTTGTATCTGTGCATTAAGATTTCAAAATTTCACTTTCGCCACTTAATTATAAAAATCTACGAATAAATGATTCGAATGTTGTGTCGAATGATTAATTATCATCATGAACTGATTAATGTTTTGTATTGCATTTCCAATTGCTGCTCAACTTTATCACCATCAGGCTACACTTTTTTGTTTACATCTTCATGACACACATGTTTTATAATCTCGATATAGTTCCCGGACTCTTTTTTCTATTTATTTCACTTTTAAAAAGAGCTATGGAATTATTATGATTTAAAACGCATTTTGGACGGGCAATTTTCGAAGGCATATCTCGGGCGTGAAATCCTGCCACGGCATTTTATGTTTTTTTTTCCCTGAGGCCACTTAACAAAATATACATGTTTAGCGTCCCCGCCTGCTTCCTTTTTGGGGGCCGCCTCCTATTTTTTATTTTTGGTTAAATAATATGAAAAACACTACTAAAATGGATCTATTACTGATTTGTTTAAAAAGTTAAAAGATGTCGGCGGCCATTTTGAAAAATAGCCCGACTGTCAGGGAAAATGTACCGAGCGGCCATTTTGAGCGGCCATTTTGAAAGAAAAAGAAAAGAAAAGAGAGGGCCTCCTCCTTCCTAGTTTTCGAAAAAACAGGACACTAATAAAAAAAACTTTTATTTGGCCTTAGAGCGAACTTTTCTTTTGTATTCGCTCCGTAAAACTCTACTTTATCAAACAGCGAGGTGAAATGAAAAGAGCGTCATCTTGAGTAAATCGTTTGTTTGATGTTATCCTTCTTATCCCTAATAAGCAAACCTTCAATTTATTAGAACCAAGTCATGGGAGGAGAAAAAAAAAGGATTAGACTGACAAAATATAAATTCTTCCAAGCTCAGGCTGTGGCGATGTGCAACGCGTAGCGTGAATATGAATGACGAGAGAGAAAGATAATTCCTTTGTCCATTATACGACGCTAGAATCATATCGCGATGTGGGAATTATACAAATATGTTGATAATCATTCAAATTACAAACATACACAAGCGACCCAAACAGTAATGAATTTGCCGACTATAACCGCATACATGTAGTCGTTCACATCATTCGTCTTTTATTTTTTGTTGTTGGGGACAATTAAGCTCGCAATTAAACAACCATTAATCGTACATAGTCATCTTTATTTCACATTTCATACAGTCGTCACAAAAATTAAAAGGAGGCGTATTAAACCCAACAAAAATAAATCATAATGTATTCTGATCAAGATGAACGAGTGTGTTGATTGCCCCCCAAAACAAAGACGATCCCACCAGAGAAGTTCATGCTGTGCTGTAGTAATGTACATCGCAAAGCTTCGCCACAATGATTGGAAAGGTAATACCCCGCCCGTTACGACGCAAAACGGCGCGAGAAGAATAGATCGCGACGCGAGAAGAATACATCATTTTTTTTTACAAACAATGGAAAGTTTATCAGAACGAAAACCAGAGGAGGGGAAGACAGGCTTTGGCCGACAAATACTTTCTGTATATCAAGTTTAAGCTGTACCGCGCATCACGAGCGAGAACAATGACGGGAGAGATAATCTTCCATCGCCTGGTGGGGCGCAAAAAGGCGCAAGAAGAATAGAGCGGGTTTATACTAACAATAGACGGTTTCTTTTCATATGCAAGAATCAGGTGAGGGTGACTATTGCGCCCCTTCGCGCCCCTTTGCGCCTCAATGCGTCTCTTGGGACGCCACTGTTCTATTCATCGCGCCCCGACGCGTCCGGGCACAGTCGCAACTTTGGAAGGCTCCCCTAAGTATATACAATTTGTAATTTCATACATTTATATTAATTTCAGCTAAGCAGACATGACAGAAAATTAACCATGATGATCTGGGAGATGTTAACATTGATTCACAATGCAGAAATATGCGCTGACATGGTTCTGAATTATTTAATACATACAAACAGTACCACTTCTTGATTGAAATAAACATCCAAAACAAATTACAGTTAAGATTTATCTGTATAAATTCTATTTTCAGTCTTTATGATGAAGTCATGAGCCATTGCAAAGGTATATGAAGGTGTGATTTTCAAAATTTTTTCATTGAATATGCAAGGAAACAATTCTAAAATGATGTGAAATTAAAGGCAAATCAGTACTCCATTACCTCCTGATGATGTATAAACAAGACTGGTCGCTGGACTGAACGACCCCGCTCCCAGTCCATTCACTGCTTGCACTCTGTATTGGTACCCTGTGAAAGGCTGCAGACCTTCAACTGTGTAAAAAGGGTCACCAGTCTCTCCTGCTAATGAATATTCATCACTGAACTCAGCCTGGTATTGGACAGTGTATGTTGTAATTGGCAGGTCACTGGTAGGAGTGGGAGTGGCCCAGGTGAGACGAAGACTGGTAGATGTGATGTCAGAGATGGTGGGTGTAGCTACCTGGCCTGGAGCTGCAGAAATGAAATGAAATGAAATGAAATTCTAAATTGAAGAAATACTAAATAATAGTCAGAATAAACAGATTTCCCACCCTGGAAGACCTGATTTTCTTCAAGGCCCCATTGCACAAAACTTACGATTGATGGTAACTTTGCCATCAATGATAACTACCATGGAAACCTTGATTTTGATTGGCTGTTGAGCCCTGTTACCATGGTAGTTGCCATTGATGGCAAAGTTACCATCAATGGTAAGTTTTATGCAATGGGCACTGAACTACAAAGTATCAGAAAACTATCCCTCTACATACCTTGTAGTGTTGCTGTCAGAGAGCCATAGGGGTTGGAAGCTGTACAGGAGTAGACATCGTCCATCCCTACACTCTGGCCAGTGATGACCAATGACCCACCGGGGGATACTGAATGACCGGTCACTGAGGTGTGCGGGAGGGGCGTGGTCCCCCTCTGCCAGGTGGTGGTAGGGGCAGGGGATCCCTTGGTGTTACATCGGAGGGTGACGCTGGTAGGGCCGGATGGGAAGGCCTCTGCATTGGTGAGCACAGGGACACCTGGATATAGAGTGAGAGATGATATGAGAGGGACAGCTCTAAGCCTGAATACTTTACAGGTACATGTCTGCCTACTTTTGTATAAACCATCTGCAATGGCAATAAATCTATGGCACAGGCCTGCAAATCAGTGTCCTGGTTATCAAAAGATGGCAAAGGGCATAACTGCATTTCTCTTTATTCTTACTATATCTACAAGGGAAGGAGGTAGGGGAGGTGAATGTATGTGGTCACTTTGGAACCCCCCCCCCCCCACCTTAGTGCAGTATCCATAACTGCCACAAAACAATAAAACCATTGCAAATCGCGACACCTGGTATTTACCTTTTGTGATCGTTTATGTCAAGGGTAACACAAGTTAGGAGGTTAAGTTTTGTAAATATTGAACATTCCATTGGTGCTACACCTTACAAGAATATCTTTTCCATGTAAAACAAATTCTCAAATAATCATGATTTTTCTCTGTTTTTCCTTTCAGATAAATAAATAGAAATGCAGTAATTCACTCTTAGGGATGTGGGAACGAGGCTTCTGGGTTTACCTTGTACAGACACTTGAACGCTTGCATTCACACTGCCCAGGAAGTTAGATAGGACGCACACAAAGTCACCATCGTGCTCTGACACATTAGGGCTGTACACCACCAAGAAGGCAGTGTTATCCTGTATGCTGCTGCTGTACTGTGTAGCGATCATGGGAACAGGCTCCCCACTAGGTTGGAGCCAGGTCAGGTCAGGGGTAGGTTGACCTTCGATCTCACAACTCAGTAGGGCAAAGGGAGACTCTTCCATTGCACTCACAGGGGTGTTAGTGCTGGTTATCTGAGGAGGGACTGAAGGAAAGAAGAAACAAGGGTAATGGTCGACACAGGAGACTTTATAACAAGGGTAAATGTGTCAAATATGCTGATTTTTCGTCAACATTTCCTATTCAATTTTGTGGAAACATCTGAAAGAAACATAAATTTGAGGCAACACGTCTTTTATTGTAGGGAAGAGAGTGCCCCACATATTAAAGATCATACACAGTTTTAGTAAGGCTCCAATAATTTGTTGCATGATATATTGGTTCTAGTTGATGAATAGCAACGTACTAACTATTCTAAAGTGCTTTGCATTTTTGTACTCCTCGTTTGGTATGATATTAAACAAATGAGAGGTGCAAAACAGTTTATGTGCCATGGTATATAAACTTCTGTTAGCTTTAACGTGTAAAACAGATGGTGACTGTAAATTGACAGATATTCTCTGTGAGGTTAATAAATGAGGAGTTAAAATCTGGATGAAATTGTGGTGTCATTTTGTCTTGCATTTGTCCACGAATGTACGAATCCTGTAAGGGTTAATGTTAAGAAGAGAAGAAAATGCCATGTATACCCTTGGTACTTTCAATGAAGCAGTCTAATTGGGTTTATGACAAGTGTTTAAAGGCAGAAAGTCCTTTTTACAGATTGGGGCAAACTCCATGACGAGTGTTTAAAATATATCCTTCAGATATCATAAGTGAAATTTTACAGTTATAGGTTCTCAAACTTCTTTGTAAGAAATGAAAATCTAGTGCTATGATATATTTTTCAAGTCTAGAAGATAAATCTGGAATTAAATCATTCAAAATTATTTGTTGAAAGCATTTTCTATTTTTTTCATTCGGTGGAGGTTCCTAATAGCAGTAAGCATGGAATAATCATGGATCGATGAACAGGCTTAGACCTACAATATTGTGTATGAAAGTAAAGTAAAAGTAAGTAATCTAATAGTAGACTTCTTCAATATACCACTGGATTCAGGGAACTTCAGGTTTTTGGGTCTGCCAAAGGGACAAACCATCTTTGAAAAGGTTATCCCTTATACCATTACCATTGACTGAGAGATATGCCACCCCGCTGACGCTACCAGCGCTGTTCTCTGCTACGCATAGATACCATCCTTCATCTCTCTGCGTGACTTGGGTGAACTCGAGGTCACCGTCCACCGACACGAAGCTTAGTGAGGCTCTCGTCGCAGGAGGATTGATGCCCAGACCGATGCGGTTGCCTTGGTTACCGTCCGCATCACTCAAGTACCAGGAGATGACAGGTGTCTCACGGGCGTCGGCCTGACAGATGATGCTGACTGGGTGTGTCTCGTTGCCGGTGGTGTTAGAAGGGACAGACGCGAATTTAGGGACATCTATAACAAAGCATTCAAACATGGTTTAACATTATACCTCAGTAACAACAAACAAACTTACTCCAATCTGACTGACTTTTGCCAAATTAAGCCAGTCTTTACGACTGTTTTCGGTCTGGTGTCGTTCTCATTGGTGCGAAGTTTGTTTCTACCAAAAAATGTTTTAAAGGGAATCTATTCATAGTGGCCTCTCAAACTTGCCATTTAAAGACCATTCACAGCGAGCAAAAAGAGTGTTAATAAACAGGTTTCACAGTAACACATTTCGTGAGGAAAATCATTTACCAAAACTCATGTAACTTATGCAATTTGTGTTTGCGGATATAAAAGATATACTGTACATATAGGTCAGAATATATTGTATTCAAATTAAACAAATATAAGAAAGCGTGATAGCTCAGTGAAACATCAGTGGTCTTGAAATTGGGAGGTCCCGGGTTTGAAAGCAAGCCAATACCCTAGTGCTCTTTGGTAAGGCATTAATCCTCATTACCAAGTACCTTGGAGAGGACTTAAAGCCATTGGTCCCCTGGTTGTTTACTTACAAGCACACACACATGCTTTCTTAGCAGTCAGGGCCTGTTGCATAAAACTTACCATTGATGGTAACTTTGCCATCAATGGCAACTACCATGGTAACAGGGCTCAATAGCCAATCAAAATCAAGGTTTCCATGGTAGTTGCCATTGATGGCAAAGTTACCATCAATAGTAAGTTTTGTGCAACCGGCCCAGGTAAAACAAACAAAACAAATCAACTATGAGTCTGCTTACCTGGAGTGGAGAGTGTTGCAGTGACTTGGTTGATCCCGGCTGCGTTAGTAGCGATGCAAGTATATTCCCCCGTATTGGTCTCCAGTAAACCATCTATTACAATGCTGGAGTTACTCAGAACCTCAATATTGGTTTCTGAAGACAAAGAAGTTAGAAAGCAGAATTATCAGTAAGTAATAAAGCTTTAATAAAGGGCCACTGTACTACTTGTAGCTACTTGCTCCCTCTATATAGAAAACTTCCCCAATCGGTGCCTGTTGGTCCCCCATGAACCTCTTTTTCTTATGTTAGTTGAGAGCTGAGTTAATGAGATAGCCACCTGTCAGTGATTCGCTGTGTGGTCTAATCCCTTCTGGCCCAGTAGTATTGACGGTCTTTAAAGCCCCTCTGCACTATAGTTTGGCCAGGAGGGATTAGACCTCCCTGCATGGTCACTGACAGGTGGTTATCTCATCAAATCAGCTCTCACTTAACATACCGGTAAGAAAAATGGGACCATGGGGTACCAATGGTCACCGATTCAGCATTGTTTGCCATATAGAGGGTGCAGGTAGCTATAAGTAGTGCAGTGGGGCTTTAATCTGTCAGTCTTGCTCATTAAACAGATTGATAATGCTCAGCTATACCAAAGCAATATTCACTATTGCACTAATTCTGTGCTGGGTCCAACATTTGAATGCATATTTACATGTACCAAACTTGACTGAGTAAGTTGCTATATCAGGCAGCCTTCAGCCAGGTCTTACAGGCCTCGAATTACATCAAATTTGGGTCAAGGCCACTTTTTTGAGAGGGCACAAATCCACTGAAAGGGGCACAAAAGCGGAAAGTTTGCGTAAAAATCACCTCACGCCGTTATCATGGTGGTGGGGGGGGGGGTGTATTTGCACCCCCCCCCAAAAAAAAAAAAAATATGCACACTACCCCCCCCCCCCCCAAAAAAAAAAAAAACTGAGCGAATTATCGGCCGGCGGAATTTTCAAATTTTGGAGAGCAAAAAAAATTAGTGCTCACTACCCCCCTCCCCCCCCCCCCCCCCCCCCCCCCCCCCCTTAGGCCTAAAATAAAAACTTGTTGTATTGCCCTTTGCGACCGATCCAAAAATCGGAAAATCTAAGGTCGGCATTTTAAAATAGTTTTTATGAGGTGAAAAGGATATGAATGGAATGATGACTCTGAAACACATGTATTAAAGCATTAAAAACTGAAAAATATCGGTCCAAAGAGGGCGACAAAAAAAGTTTTAAAAAAAAAAAAAATTCTTTTCCGACCGACCAACCCATGTTTTGGCACCTAAAGGGCAATACAACAAGTTTATATTTTAGGCCTTATTTACAGGCTGGCTCCCACGAATTGGGTCCCCTCCCCCTGCCGCCGGCTGGATCCGCCCGTGGTGGGTGGAGGGTGAGGGGGGGGGGGGGTGGAGGAAGTGGGGAGTTTCGCCCTTTGACGTTTCATTGAATTATTAGAGAAAGAAGACGATTCGCTGTACCGTTCTCGACTCTTTATCCTTTTCTGAATTCCACGGGAAGCGCGGAAGCTTAGACGTTTTTAATAAATTATTAGAGAAAGAAGACGATTCGATGTACCGTTCTCGACTCTTGACTTTATCCTTTTCTGAATTCCACGGGAAGCGCGGAAGCTATGACGTTTTAATTAAAACGTATGGGAAAGAAGACGATTCGATGTACCATTATCTCAACTCTTAATCCTTTTCTGATTTAATTCCCGACCCTCCTCTCGAGAAAAATCCAAGTTTTTCACTGATTAAAAACTCTGAAAACGCACCAAAAAAGGTAACAACGCGAAGTGAAGATGTTGAACCAACGATGGGTACACAAAACTTCCCGATATTGATTGGTCCAAATAAAAAGGATGGAGATGGATTGAAAAACTAAGCCTGTCATTACGGTTTTTGTGCCAAACGTTTCAGAAGACGATTCGATGTACCATTATCTCAACTCTTAATCCTTTTCTGATTTAATTCCCGACCCTCCTCTCGAGAAAAATCCAAGTTTTTCACTGATTAAAAACTCTGAAAACGCACCAAAAAAGGTAACAACGCGAAGTGAAGATGTTGAACCAACGATGGGTACACAAAACTTCCCGATATTGATTGGTCCAAATAAAAAGGATGGAGATGGATTGAAAAACTAAGCCTGTCATTACGGTTTTTGTGCCAAACGTTTCAGTCATGTCGATGAAGACATGCTTTCATATCTCCGTATCGGCAATGAAGTCCCGCCAATAGTTATTAATTTAGAAGTTTCATAGTGGCAATGAAGTCTCGCCGATAATTATTGTTTTTAGTTCTCCGTAGGTGCAAAAAAATCTTGCCGATAATTATTGTTTTTAGAGCTCCGTAGGGGCAGCGAAGGCATGCCGATAATTATTGTTTTTAGATCTCCGTAGGTGCAACAAAATCTTGCCGATAATTATTGTTTTTAGAGCTCCGTAGGGGCAGCGAAGGCATGCCGATAATTATTGTTTTTAGATCTCCGTAGGGGCAACAAAGTCTTGCCGATAATTATTGTTTTTAGATCTCCGATAGGGCAACAAAACCCTGCCGATAATTATTATTTTTAGATCTCAGTAGGGGCAATGAAGTCTTTTTGAACATTACAAGTCGGGGTTGACTTATGATGACTATAATGTCGGCAAAACTTTTGTGGATTAAAATATTGTGGCCGTAAACGGTTTGATTTTGAAAAGGGCATTCCGGCCAGTGAGAGGGGCATGGCGGCAAATTGCCGATTGCCGGTGGGTAATTCGAGCCCTGGTCTTAAAAGGAGAAGGCCTACTGCTTCAAAGCCATAACCTATATCAGAAGATTGAAAATAGTTCAAAATCTTATTTTCTGTGCGGTATTTTCCCTATTTTAAAACCATTTTTTAACTATTTTATTTTTGACTAGGGTAGTAGCAGTACTTACCGAGAACCAGAAGGCTGCCATCCTTTTGCCACTGAATTGATGGTATGGGATCTCCTGAAGCCTCACAGTCTAATGTGACCTTTGACCCAGGATCAACAGTAAGGTCAACGGGATGGACGATGAACTGGGGAGGAACTGGAGCAAACAACATATCACATGTATGAGAAGATTTCAATTGTTACCATACCTTAAAGTACAAAAAATAGGGTCTTTCTATACAGGTGGGAGATTAAAAGGAGGTTTGACTGTAACTTTCTAAACCGCTTTTGTAGAGTAATCGTCCTTTTAAAAAAATACAAATAATTTTTCATTCGTTGATTAAGTTATATAACATCAGTTTGGAGTAAGCAAGATAGTAACTTGTAGCATTAAAAGGCCATCAGTACTAGTTTATAGGAGGGATTAGACCACTCTGCAATGTCACTGGACAGGTGGATATATCATCAACTCAGCTCTCAACTAACATAAGAAAAAGAGGATCATGGGGGACCAATGGTCACTGATTAGGCAATGTTTTCTATATAGAGGGAGCAAGTTGCTACAAGTAGGACAGTGTGGCTTTAACACAAGATTAATGCCCTTCTGGACCTGACCAGATGATATTTTCAATTTATTTCCTCAGGGCTTGGCAAATATCAAATAGAGAAATATATAATGAGTAGAAGGACTGCAGTAGTGAATGATTATCCTTAATGTTAAAACTCATACTTTTCCTGTTTTAAATCTACATTACTGAGTAATGAAACCATTCAGACAAAAAGCAATCTAATAAGCCAGTTCACAGTTGCAGTCTGAGCATGAGCAGATAAAGGTCATTGCAGAACAAATTTTGAAATACACGAAGACAAAATACTGGATACGTGCTCATAAAAGTTATGTAATCATAATTCATTCAAGCACAAGCAGTCTACTCCATGTACAAAGTGGGACCTCTTAATGTTTTGATGATCTGTGGATATTCGGGGTCATTGCAGTAATGTACTAACCGTGAACTGGTCTATTTCACACTTACCATGCACAGTCAGGTACGCTGACACGTTTCTGACACCAAGCTCGTTTCCTGCGCTGCATGTATACACCCCCTCCTGTGGCTCTTCCACGTTGTTAATCCTTAGATCACCATTGCCTAGGACCTCAAACTTGAGATCGGTCAGTAGGAGCTGACCGTTGAATAGCCATGTGATGACCGGTGTGGGCGTGGCGGCCGCTCGGCATTCAAAGCGAGCGAGTTCGCCTTCTATGGCCGTCTGGTCAGCCGGGGAGGACGTGATGACAGGAGAACCTAGAAAAATAGAGATTGGTGATATAACTTTACTTCCGGATCCCAAGAAATATACCTACATATAACTATGATCTAAATGCACCATAACAGTTTATAAGATGATGACGTGGATCATAATCAATGATTGGTTGAAAGCGTACAAGTGACCAGGCATTTATTTTGCCTAACACGCAATTCGGATAGTAAAATCATGTTATAAAACATTATTTCATGAAACAAACAAAACATTATTTTATAAAACAAATAAAACATTGTTTTATGAAACAAATAAAACATTATTTTATAAAACAAATAAAACATTATTTTATAAAACAAATAAAACATTATTTTATAAAACGTTATCTTATAAAACAAATAATACACATCATATGTTCGGGCATTAGTAAAATTACCCACACTCGGTACCTTCAAAACAGTCCAAAACTCCAAACACCCTCGACTACCGCCTCAAGCGTGTTAGACTGTTCCAAAGGTACCTTGTGCGGGTAATTCTTACTAATGTCCTCACTGCTGTGTATTATTTGTATAGTACTAATCAACAGCATAGTTGCAGCTCCTTATGTTGGCAAACATCTCTGCCATTGCATTTGCACTGCTGGTAGTACATACTGAATATACAAAATATAATTTTCAATGATATAATGATGCCCTGTATATATATACATATAACCAGCAGAGCAAAAGCCACGACACATTGCCACATTGGTGCCTTGCCGTTGCTTAGCCACTGACCTCTGCCAACAATGCGGTTCGGTTCTTGCATATGCTAGAAATTGGGAAACAGTAGTCCTGTAGATAGCTACAGAGGCTAACATATGTGTGACCACTCCTTTAACGTATATAGGGGGTGTTACATAAAGCTGTTCGTAAAGTTACGCATGACTTTCTGAACGACCTGAATATGAAGTGCCAGATAGGACACCCAAAGTTTTTCATGTTTTAACAAACTGTGACTATATTTCCAATAACCTCAATTAAATTCTGGCAAAAAATATGATTTGCATTAAAAAAAAAAATTATGATAGGAATGTTAATCTACATCTGCAGTTTAATTTTAGTTGATGCAGTTGAAAATGATTGAGCATCCCATTTGGCTTTTCATATTTAAGTGGTTCGTAAAGCCATGCGTAACTTTACGAACAGCTTTATGAAACACCCCACAGAACGAACAACTTACTCCTGACTGTGAGTGTTGCTGACGTTGATCTAGATGATACCGTGTTGGCTGCAGAACAGACGAAAGTCCCTGCGTGACGATTCTCAACATCAGGAATCACTAGAGAGCTGTTAGACAAGACTTCTACTCCAAACTGTAGACCACTGGACACTCCCAGCACTCCTATTATATGGGCAAAATCCACAAAACATAACATGAACTGATATTTCCTCTTGGATTCAAGGTGATTGTCTACAACGTAGCTATATTTTCTACCCTTCTTGAAACTAAACACAGAGATTCAACATAATTCATTGATAATATAAATCATGTTTATAAAGTACTATAAATATATACATCCTCTATAGATATAGAGCAAAATAGAAGACTTGATCTGTATAATTGGTTTACCATTTGTATATCATTTTTGCTTCGGCAAAGTAAGCAAAAGTCTGTACAAGAAATAAAAATCTACATTACTTGGTTCAATTCCTATACCTAACTTCAACACGGATCCTATATATCGGTTCTTTTACACATGGAGTGCTTGTTCGCAGCCTTTTCTTTTAAAGTGTACACCAATTGCAATTAATGGGGGATTAAAAAAAAAGTAAGTACATACAGTGTACAACATTTAGGGTCCTAAATGTACCCACTATCAGGGTGTTAAAGGGATAGTTGAGTTTTTGTTCAGACCGCAAATACTTTCAAAGTGCATGGTTATTGCTCTTATTCTTTTTTTGTTATGACATTTCTAGTGCCCTTTTAGGACCTAAATTGCTAAAATGTGTGAAATCTAGCCAATACGATCATACCAACTCAGCTCTACGTTTAGAAAAATATGGTGACCGTTAATTAGAACTCAACTATCCCTTTAAGATATAGAAATGTGTAAGCTTATTACATTTACATCATTACAAAAAAAAAAAAAAAAAAAAAAAAAAACGCTGCAGTTTACCACGTCATATGAGAACAAACTTTGACTGGTCATCAATTTCGGCATCTTACCTAGTTCAGGTAATGGAGTGTTCCATGTTATAGCAGGGGTGGGCATACCATCAGCCTCACAGTCTAATAAAGCTGAACCCCCCGTCTCCAAAGTGGTATCTTCCGGTAGTTTGGTAAAACTTGGTGCCACTACAAGAAAGTGAGGAACATGGACAAAAATAATAATTGTCTCTAGGACCGCAATGAGATAGAGCGGTCTATCGTAGCACCCCCTTTTTTTCTAGCGCGCGCTAGACCGCGCTCTCTCTCGTGGACCACCCCCAAGAGGTGCTCCAGTGGCACGCCGTTTTGGCTCGCCGTGGCTCGCTGTTGGGCGGACCAAAACAACGTAATACCTTCCACACCGCAGAGATAGCGCGGTCTAGCGCGCGCTATCTCTGCCGGTGTGAACAGCCTCAAGGAGTCATACAACGTGCATTGAGTTCTTATCACAGCATTCAAAATCAGAAGATTGTCATCTGCTATCAATTTTTATCATGTCTTTACCGTGTATCAGCTATCTTTGCTGTCCAAAGTCAATATTTCTAGTTTCCGTTCCGAAGAAGAAATAAAAGTATGTGATGCTTAGCAGAAACAGAAGGTGGAAAGACGTCCTCATTGATACAAGCCTCTGCCATAGCATACAATGTATCTATGGATCTTATTTATATGTAAAAAATATTTTCTTTCTAAAAAATAATGTATATAAAGTTGTACTTATTTCATGCGTCATAGTAGAATCTTGATTTTCATGGATTATTCATATCCATGTATTTTTTAACCTTTCATAGACATTACAGATCTGAAGATGGTAGCATACACATATCAACAAAAAGCTTCATATTGTAGAGGTCAGGGGTCAGTTTCTTGAAACTGTCATAAGATCGTAGACATCCCATAGAAACGTGTTTTAATCTTATAACACACGTTTCAATGGAATGTCCAAGAAGTTAGACTTGTGACGGTTTCGAGAAACGGCCCCCACATTCATTGATTGCATGAGAAACCTGGTTTTACTTTTGTTCTTTCTTCCTTCCCTTTGTTTTGAGGGGAGGCGGGGGGAGGGGGGAGGGGGGGGGTGCATTCTTACCCTGGACTATAAGATGGACTCTTGTAGAGACTGTAGTAATTGAGTTGCTTGCCGTACAGACGTAAAACCCACTGTCTGGGACCTCTATACCCGTTATCCTCAACCAACCAGCAGCCGGCTCCTGGATCCGATTCGTCGGTAGATCACCAACCTCCTAACATGAGAAGCAATTAAAAGATACACATTCCAGGGCTCCATCTTATAAATAGTTGTGATTAAAGGTAAAGACCAGTTCTGGTCATGCGATTGCATTGTGAAAGAAACGTGGAATCGATCAGAAAAGGTTGAGCATATAAGTATTGGTGTGTACTGCACGGTTCTGGAATCATCAAAATGATAACAAATTTGGCCCAGTCTTGGTAAAGTTGCAAGCACTGTACACAGAAACGTCATCACGTATTAGTCAAAACATATTCTTTCACATGATTGGTAATTAGAGCTTCTATTTTTCGAGAGGGGGGCGTTTCCAAAACTGGTCTTTACCTTTAATCGCAACTTATTTGCGATCAATCAACAACCTCCTAACATGAGAAGTAATAAAAAAATACAAATTCCAGGGCTCCATCCTATAAACAGTTGCGATTAATCACAACTTATTTGCGAATGATATCAATCACCAACCTCTCAACATGAGAAGCAATTAAAAGATACATATTCCCAATAGGGCTCCATCTCCATAGACAGTTTATGAACTTATTTTGCGATTGATATCAATCGCAACTATGCACATAAGAGATAGGAGGCTGTAAACTTTCGATTGATTTGCAGACTTGTGATTGATTCGGATCAATCACAACTCTTCATCAGACGGGGCCTAAGAAAGTACCATAACTTATTTTAGATGGCTATGGTCCCACAACTTAGTTATTTGTGCAGAGCTGCCAACCTTGTGTGACCAATAAAAGGAATCATGATGGCAAAAAAAAGGAATTTCAAGCCAAAAAAGGAATTCATAAAAACGAAACTTACAACCACGCGCGACACACTTCCAAAACAGAAATGTTCATTCATCATGCTGTTTTTTCCATACATGCAGGTAATTTTTTTGGTGGTTATTTTGGTATTATCGGCATTTCATTTTTTTTTTAGTATATTTTTCTCTTAAAGTATGTTTTAAATCGGATTTGGGACCAAATCACCATTTTAGGGCAGTTGTTTGACAGGCGGTATGTAAAAAAAAAAAATATATAAAAAAATTATAAAAAAACATATTTTATGAAGAAAAAACGTAATACCGTAATTTGGAGGAAAAAAGGAATGGTTGGCACCTCTGTTTGTGCCATTGATCTTCAGTTTAGCAATCAAATGAAATATATTGCTAAGTGTAAACCTAACCCTTCCTACCATGTGCCATAGCCAAACGTTTAGCCGTGTATAGCTAACGAATATCCACGGTTTATAAGTTAAAAAATGGCGATGTTTGCCCAACTTTGTATTAATTATTATCTGGGATATCTTTAGAATGAAGTGACCCACCTTCCTCCACTCAATGGCTGGTGTAGGGCTCCCTGAAGCACCGCATGGGAACGTCACCCTACCCCCCACCACCACCGACTGGTCAGTTGGAGTAGCCGTAAAGATGATCTGCTCCATAGGGTCTGTGACTGTTAGCAGAGCTGATGCAGTGTTCTCGCCCCAGGCGTTGGTAGCTCTGCAGGTGTAGTAACCACCGTCGGTCTCCTGGGTGTTGGTGATGGTCAGGAGGGTGGAAGTAGATGTTAACCGACCGCCGGTCTGGTTAAAGATAGGACAGGATTTCAGGGGTTTCATCAGTGACAAATCATTGACAGTTTTTGTTAAAAGCTACAGAAATCCTTGTTTCTGATTCGTTATCAGCAGATTTGTAACTGATTTTTGTCGTTTTTCATTGAAAAAAGGCTTTGTGAAACAGGTCCCAAGACTTATGTAAGCAGGGCCCGTTGCACAAAACTTACCATTGATGGTAACTTTGCCATCAATGGTAAGTACTATGGAAACCTTGATTTTGATTGGCTGTCGAGCCCTTTTAATTACCATGGTATAGTTGCCATTGATGGAAAAGTTACCACCAATGGTAATTTGTATGCAATGGGGCCCAAATATCGTACATAAAATAGTGGATATCTCAGTTATTCTATTCACATAATGCAGTGCTGTCAGACATACTGATTCTGACAGCCTATATGAACAAAACACATACTTTTGAACGAATTACATGCATATAACATTATGCGTATGAAAAAAACACAAATATAATGATTCATATTAGTAAATTTTACCTTGATAACTGGAAAAGCTGCATATCACAGCTGCTAATTGAATATTTTTAAGTCATTCAGTTTCAACACATAGCTAGAGTGTAAGACAGCTTTGAAATGCCAATTAACAGCAACAATGTAGCAGGTATAATATATGAGAGAGTAACTCAATTCTTGATAATGACACTTAAAGGCCTACTGCACTACTTATAGCTACTTGTGCCATCTATATAGCAAACAATGCCTACTCGGTGACCATTGGTCCCCCATGATCATCTTTTTTCTTATGATTTGATGAGATAACCACCCGTCAGTGACCTTTCAGGGTGGTCTAATCCCTCCGGTAAACTAGTACAGATGGGCTTTAACATACATTACTTTCAACAGTGCTAATTAGGAAATTGCAAATCTGTACTTCTGCTTCCTGATTTTCCCAAAGTAACCCCCTCCTTACTCGAGAACACCCTGCTTAACAATGGAACAGTCCCCATAGTCTACTCACTGTAATGATATTGTCTCGTGGATTGAGCCAATCCACTGTGGATGCAGGGCTACCGTTTGCCTCACAAAGAAAGGTTGCAGTCCCTCCCAAGATGACTGTTATGGGCTCAGGTGTAACAAAGAAGCCTGGTCGACCTATATTTTCAAAAAAATTCATAAAGGACAAAAAATAAATAAATGATTGTTAAATTAATCTTTAAAATGTGATAGCAGGTTCTGAGAAGCGATGGGCCCTGTTTCACAAAACATGTTATCAAAGACAAGTCACAATAAATGATATGTATGATCTACTAAAACTGCATTATATCATTTGTAAATGATTTGTCAAAGGAGAGTAGCAGTTATCATTAAACAACGCACAGTATCATGAAATGGTGCTTTAAAGTGAAGTGCTCCTATCAATTTCCTGGACTTTTCCCTTGGTTGTAGCAGTTATCATTGTCAATGTGAAGCATGTTAAACTTTATGTCATCACAAGAAAACCGCCTCTGTTTTGCAGCGTCATAACCAAACGTGCCATTAGTTGATGACTAGGCTTGGTAAGGTTCTATGAATATAGGTATGTCCTCGTCAGCTCGAGATTGCCAAATAGCCCACTATTTCTGATTTGGGAAATGAGCTTGAAGTTACAAATCGCGCCTTCATCAGCCCGAGATTCGACCTCAAAACTCAAAACTCAAGCTCCAGATATTTTGCTCAGCGTTCGCGCATAGTGCGAGTCTCTCGGCTGGTGAAGACACACCGGACAAATAGCAGGATATTTTGCGAACTAGCCCAAGATATCTTGGGATAATTATCTCTACCAAATATCCCGCTAATTGCAACTGTGGGCTGATGAAGATAGTTAAAATAGCGGTTATTTGGCAATCTCCAACTGATGAAAACAGGCCTTATGAGCCTTGACCACAACTACCTGATTGAGTCGAGGTAGTCATTACAAAATCTTCAAACCCATTAATAGATAGCCCTGGGCCCTGTTTCATGAAACTTGGTATCAATAACAAGTTACAAGCTACTGTTATAAGCTACTGAAATCAAGGTGTATGATTGGCTGAGAGCAAATTTGTCATAGAAATTTAGCATTTGTTATTAATAAAACAAATTATGAAACAGGCCCCAGCTGCATGTTTGGCATAAATCCTTGAACCAACAAACTCACCAATCAGAGTCACTTCTCCCAACTGGCTGAACCTCGTTAGACCAATCAGAAGCCGATTGGTTGCTAGGCAACGGTAGCTTCCTCCATGCTGATGTTCCAGCTCTTTGACTTCTAGCGTGCTCGTTGTAACTCTGCCCGTTTCTGATGTTGTGATATCTGTTGTCATGGAGATGTCATCTCCACTGAGTTGCCAGGTGATAGTTGCCATGGGAACACTGGCTATGGAGCACTGGAGTGTGAGGGCGGAGCCTAGGTTTTGAATGACACTAGTTGGGCTTGTTTGGAAGCTTACACCAAGACCTGGTAGAAACAATGTCAACAAGATGGTTTGTTAGACATGTTGAATAAAAGATGTACAATGTAAGTTGGTCTAGTGGTAAGAGCAGCTTTTCGTCTTTCCCTACAGATACAAACAAACTCTGATGGTCGCTGGTTCAAATCCGAGTCACCTCTTTGGATGGTGAGGTTAAAGGTCATGCATTCCCCAGATGTGAATAATCATATGATTGATTTATGTCTGTAAAAACTCAAGTTCATATGCAAACCCTAAAGCAATACATTGTTTTGGGGTAGCTCAAAATCACCATCTGCCTGAGTTTAAGATTGTAAACTTACAACACAATATTTGTTGAGAAAGTTGAGGTCAGAAATGAGCAAATCTTTAAAAGTCTTGGTGGTGGTAATATGGATTAAATTAAAACTCATTGCTGTAGTTTTATAACATAAAGTTAATGAACAATCAATGCAAATTTTGAAAATCAGTCTGAGAGAGAGAGAGAGAGAGAAAGAGAGAGAGAGGGATAGAAAGAGAAGGGAGAGGCAGAGAGGGACAGAAAAGGAAAAAGCTTGATTGTTTAAGAGAAGGTGTGGAGAAATAATACTCACTTGCCAAAGCCAACGTCACCACATCACTCTCAATCCTCTGCACTCCACTCTGCACCCAGCACTGATAGTTCCCTAGCACCTCCTGGGTCACCGTCTCAATGTACAGGGTACCGTTAGAGAACACAGCTAAGCCATCATCGCCACCGAGCACCGTTTGACCGCCCCTCACCCAGGTGTAGGCTGGCTCCTGACTGCCGATGCTGGCCCTGGCAATGCAGTGCCACCAGAGGGCCTGGTTCAAGAGGACGGCCTGATTGGATGGGGCTTGGGTGAACTGTAAAACAGCAAGAGCTAAAAAAAAAAACAGAAGTTATACATTGTATTCAAAATGTATTATTGTATTATAATAGTGGCAATAGAAAAGTTTACAATATTTACCTTTTAAACTCAATAAGACCAAAAACACACAATTCTACTAATAGAAAATCCATTTCATGCTGAAGAATTGGTGTCACACTAAACATAGTCTTATGAAATACCCCAAGGGCCCCAAACCAGGTCTTAGAAAAACACCAACCTCAAACTTTCCATAATTATTTTTTTTAAAGAAGAACTAAATTAAATTAACAATTTAGAAAAATTATGATAAATGCCTTACTAAAGAGTTTACATTCCATCTTCTTCTATAAATGGACTGCCAAGTTGCACAAATGAACATAAAAACCAGAGTTTGGAAAAAAAATAATACAGACAGAATATGTAGGTTTAACATTGACTTACTGAATCATCCTAGACTACATGGATATTCTAAAAGATTTTTTTTTCTTTTCTTCATTCTAGAGGAAGCAGATATTCTCATTTCCATAACATATCTACATGTATTTGCAAGGCATGTATTTGCAAGCCATGAATTTGCACACATAACATTTTTTGAATGGGCGACAGATGATACCTGCACAAATACCTATGAAATGATAAATTCAATCAATTTCAAATTTGTTTGGTGTCTATAAACTGTAATCTGAACTCTTTCAATAAAAAAAGACAATGCAAATCAATAAAAAAGGGGAAATATTTTTCAAAAAGGTCTACCAGTTTATTATGATTATTTGTTATTATTTCTAATATTCCATTTTTATGTTTATCTTTTCTTATTTATTAATTGATTTCATTGTATTTAACAAGACAATGGGGGGGGGGGGGGGTGGGGGTAAAATTAAAGCTTGTGAAGTTTATTTAATTACCATATTTACTAGTTACGCAGACAAGAAACAGGAAAATCAGTTCACAAGCCATGTAGAGCCCCATGCCGCCCAAGTCACTTACGTACAGTCTGCAGCATAACCTGGGAAGAAACAAAAACACATGAAGCAATAAAAAAAGTAAAACATCCATCTCCTACTCTTTCATGATTCTCTCTTTTGTATATTGATAGACTAGTAGTAGAAGTAGTAGTAGCAGTAGTAGTAGTAGATTTACTATTATTAGTAGTAGTAGATCTAGTAGTAGTAGTAGTAGTAGTAGTAGTAGTAGTAGTAGTAAAAGTAGTAGTAGTAGTAGTAGTAGTAGTAGATCTAGTAGCAGTAGTAGTAATAGTAGTAGTAGGAGTAGTAGTAGATTTACTACTAGAAGTAGTAGTAAATCTAGTAGTAGTAGTAGTAGTAGTAGTAGTAGTAGTAGTAGTAGTAGATCTAGTAGTAGAAGTAGTAGTAGTAGTAGAAGTAGTAGTAGTAGTAGATGTAGTAGTAGTAGTAGTAGTAGTAGTAGTAGTATAGTGTATACTGATTACAACTTTTAACAAATTCATAACTTTCTTATATCTAGTCAGATTTAATTGAAACTTGCATCAGTTTGCTTCTCTGATTTTTCTGTTTTGTTTTAGAGTAGTTGTCTCCTTAGGTTGGATCTCCCTTTAAAGCTGGGAGTGACTATACAGGGAGGTTATACATTGTGGTGCCGAGCCCTAGGGCGATGTGCAGGGGAGAAACTACCACTGGGTAACTGACTGCAGAGTAAATCTCGCACTATTAGTGCCGTGTCTCGTACCTGTCATCCCTCCTTGGCGTCGGGGTGTGCTCAGCTGTATATATATACCCCATACTAAAACATAGGAGTATAATTAGGGAAACGTTACTCGAACATAAAAGGGTGAGGATGTTATGCAGAGAGTTAGGAGAGGGTAACTTGTTTGCAGAGTAGATAGCTCACATCAACAGTTTCTCTTCCCCCTGCTACCTCCTTTCTCTGTGGTGTTTGTCGAACCGCACAAGCCGATAAAGATTAATTGTTTACTTCCCAGTCCCATTAGTTAGTTATATACCGGTGCTCTTTTAGTTCAAGGGTCACAAAGTCCACAACATTGGATGCCTGTGCTTATACTCCAGTTCTCTCAGTATTCTTCATCACTTTTTGAACTTAAGATCTTAACGTAGCATGCACTGCGATGCCCATGATTATATGTTAAGTAACGGATATAAAAGATGGATGCAGGGCTGTCAACTTTGGGGTACTGCTTTGAGGGAGATTGAATGCAATTTTTTTTTTTGGCTCAACACTCAACAGGGAAGGGGGTGTTGGGCAGCGCTCAAAATACACGGGGGCGGTGGGCGATTCGCCCCCGTGAGCTACATAATCGCCCCCGTCAGGTTGCTCACGGGGGCGATTGCAAAATTAAAAATCGCCCCCGTGGAATTATAAAATAAAGATTATCTTTTCTGTTATAACTTTAACATAATATTGAGTTTCAATTTTTAAACCTTAAACCAATGAAATTGAACTTAGATTA
Source organism: Strongylocentrotus purpuratus (assembly GCF_000002235.5). Lineage (NCBI taxonomy): Eukaryota > Metazoa > Echinodermata > Echinoidea > Camarodonta > Strongylocentrotidae > Strongylocentrotus > Strongylocentrotus purpuratus. Next base: position 44,359,913 of record NW_022145594.1, read on the forward strand.
GCGTGCAAGATTTCTCGTTTTTATGAGTATAGGCCTATTCAGCTCGCAGTGCCGCCGTCAGCAGTGGTTATAGGCCTACTGCGCCGTTAGTAGCGGTATGTGTGCACGCTGCCGCGCCATGTCTGCTCGAGCTGGAGGCGATCGCGAATTACGAAAGGGCAGAAACATGGTCATGAAGAAGTTTTTCGTTGTGAAAGCGTTAACCCGCTGAAATCTGGTGATTTCAAATGACCAGCAAATAATGAACCTCGACCAGTAAATCAATATTAGGGACTTATAGATTTGCACGATGAGAACGTGGACTGCTACGTGTGACCTCCTTTTAAGGCAGTGCCAGTGCTTAAAAGGACGTCACAGTCATGTGACTGCCAGTGCACGTCCACGCAAATCTAAAAGTCCCTATTGAGAAGAAGAGGAAGACCAAGATGTCGTGGAATAATATGGTAACATGGGCAGATCTACGGGGGGAGGATAAGGGGGTTTAACCCCCTCCTCCCAGCCCCCCGGCGCCCCCTTGGGCTGCCAAGTGAAAATGTGAAATTAAAGCGGGGGGGGGGGGGGGGGGGGGATGCTGGAGAGGAGGACTACTCTATTTTATTTTTTTCAGGGGGGGGAAGTGAAGCGCCGTTTTAGCATGACTTTCTTTTTAACTCTTACTTTCACCTATCTCAGATAACCCTAAGTTTCTGGTTGCTGCTTTATTATGTAGTTGATAATGCATGATTAAAATAAAGAGAGAGAGAGAGAGAGAACCACCATCATTTTGCAATGGTTCATGCAGGGTTCGTGTAATATGAATTTGAAACCATTTCTTAGCGTCTCAATCCTAAAAAAAATAGCAAAACTATTTTTGAGGAAAAGCATTATACTGAATTAAATGAAGAATAATAGCTTTATATTGGATCATACTAATACTGATACGGGCTAAAGACAATGTAGTATTTGTATAGAGGTATTCCAAAAAGACATTCTGATAATCAACATTTGTTCTGGTATCATAAATGTATATACGCATAATACCACTGATCTTTATGATTTCTTAACGTGACATAGCTTCTTCTCCCCCTGCAAACAAAAAAGAAAACAAGGTTATTTAATAAAAGGATCATGCAAAAAAAAAATCATTGTGATTCAAATTGATGCAAGGATTTTTTTTGAATAAGCAATGCTTTTCACCAGAATCTTCTTTGTTAAAACGACTTTTACAAATCTCAGCCATGCAAATCTGCCACTGTGTTGTAAGATCACTTTCAGATTAGGAGAAGTGTATTCTTTAATGAGTATTTTACATTGAATGGAACGTCTCAACTCAGTATAAAGCATGGCTGAGATTTGTAAAAGTTGTTTTTACAAAGAAGATTCGGGTGAATAGCAGTGCTTATTCAAATAAATATTCGCATCAATTTGAATCACAATCATTATTTGTCGCTTAATCCCTTTTAATGACCTTGTTTTCTTTCTCGTTTGCAAGGGGAGAAGAAGATATGTCACGTTAAAGACATCATAAAGATCAGTGTTGTATGCGTATATTATACACAGGCCAGTAACAGCTATGTAGCTTGTAAATTTGTAAGAGGGAAAATGCTGATTGAAATGATAATGATGAAATAGCACATAATTGAGGAGTATCATAGGTACCAATTCAATTGATATTAGTATAAAAAAAAGAGCCCCCGTCAGTACTAAAAGAGCCCCTGTGAGAAGGCTCACGGGGGCTCTTTTTTTGGGGGAAGAGCCCCCGTGGACAAAAAATTAATTTGAGCCCTGGTGTTGGGTATGAAAAAAAAATTGAAGTGCTCACTACCCCCCTCGGGCGGGCCACGCCTGCGTGGAACTGTCTACCGTAATGAGGATCTGACGGTAGATAACTTCACACAGGCGCGCGCCTGCCTGCCATCCACCATCATCACCATCATCCTATGCACTTGTAATGTATTGTGCAGCTGTTTGCTGTGAAACCTGTGAAAAGGTGTATCTACCGGTACTAATATCAAAGTTTTTCCTAAAAATCCACCCCAAAAAAGAAAGTAAATTGACACGAAACAGGTAAGAAACATGCAACTTTTCAATCATGAACTAATTTATTTGGAAATTTTGATGAATATTTACTTCATTTTGGGTAAGCCTAGGATCTATAGGTCTAGACTATGTTTTAGTACATAGAGGATCTAGTAGTAGGGTAGACTATCTCCACGCCGGAGTTACGGCTCAAATTTTGGATAGACTTCTAAACTAGCGCCACACCAACACCAACACCAAACTTGAAATCATGAATTTCCCAATCCCTAGGGGCTGGTGTTGTGAATGGGAAAATTACATCATGATCAAAAATCATCAACAGACAACAATGATCAGCAACACCAACCGCGATACTCAATCAATTCAGCAGACGACATTCAACAGCTCTCAACAACACAGACTACCGGAAATGCATCATAATTTCTGAGGTCAACCTCAACACAAGCATGATTTCAAGTTCAGTGTTGTAGCTGGTGTTGGTGTTCTCACAACACCGAAAGACCAAACTTGAAACCACTCAGTGCAGTGATCACGCCACGCCGCACCCCGCCCTATCCTTATCCTAAAGGGGGCTGCGCGGCGGCACTCGGCCTACGGTACGCCAGGACAGCACCAGTCCAGGCCAGGCCAGGCACACACGAAAAATAACAACAATTAAATAAGTTATAAAGTCGATCAACTTCAAATATATTTATTTCGAATGATCATGTTTCTTTCACGGTTAATCTATGAAGCGTGACTTACTGAATCCATATGACTGGGATGAGAAAATGACGATAAATTTGACATGAAAAAAAAAAATTCTCCTGCCGTTGTTTCGTGCGTTGATCCTGGCCGGAATCACGTAGATTATTGGTATCCGAAAAAGGCCAATTTAACGGTGCCAATTTAATGACGACTTTATGAAACTAGCGATTCATTATAGTGTAAAAGGCATGGAGATTGTCGCCGAATGCGAATCCCACTGGTGCGAAAGAGCATTATTCTAAAAACGTATCCGAAGTATATTCATTTTTTTTTACAGGACAAGTTACGTAGTCTCTCATCCAGGGTCATTATTATATTTTTGTTTCTAAATTTTTCCTTTCTTGTTTGCTTCAGTGTTAGAGTATTTTTCGGATTTGTGTTGACCATCGGTCGAGTGCTGTAATAGTAAACAAATCCTGGCTTCATGCACGGTATCAGGGGCGGGGGGGGGGGGGCGTTGGGCGGGGGGGGGGGGGGGGGTGGAGGCGGGGAACGTTTTTTTTGGGGGGGGGACACGTCTCCCCTCATTTTTTTTTAAGGGGGATCGTCCCTCCCCCCTCAAAATTTGAAAATGTGCCCCCGAAAAAGGTAGCAAATACTAAAGACTGCAACAAACTTAGGTTCTGGAGGGCCCAAAAGTGCAGCGTGTAGACAAATAAAAATGCAAAAATCTTTTCACTCGGAAGCTACGCTCCCTTGCATAATAACCTTCTAAATGTATAAGTAAATAGGCCTACTGAGCAAAACGAAGTGTGAAAAAAGTTTATTGCTTGTTTTTATACTATAGTTTTGCTAAGAAATGTAATTTTTTAATAAAACCAAAACTTCAAAAATCCGTAAGGGGTAGTCCCTCTCATTCACTATGCTCCCTCGCAATATTGATGGGGGGGGGGGAGCTTTGGGGAAGTCCCCCCCTCAAAAAAAATCATTCAAACGTGGTTTATTTCTAATTCGATACCAGTGATTTACAAATGTTGCTGAAATGGCATTTTCCCTGACTTTCCGGGGGCTCTGCCCCCTGGACCTTACGGTCCACTTGCTTCGCTCGGCTTGATCTACCTGATCGTAAATACTTTAGCCAGGACCTGAGTAACATGTAAGAGTGATGGTGATGCGGGTTCTTTTCTGCCCCCCCCCCCCAAACGTTTTTCCTCATTACGCCACTGCTCCCTCGTCCCTCGCATTTTGCCCCCCCCCCCCCCCCCCGGTCGTGAAAGGAAATCGCCGCCCCTGCACGGTATGCACCATTATCAAATTCGATCTAAACAAAATAATGTCACTGCATCATTCTAAATTCAGTCAGCCTCTTTTGGGCTGCCACGCAAAATAATGTGGAAAACTTTGCGACATTTTAGTCAGGATGTTAAAGCCCGTCTGTACTAGTTTGGCCGGGGGGGGGGGGTTAGACCACACAGAGTGGTCACTGACAGGTGGCTATCTCATCAACTCAGCTCTCGATTAACATAACAAAAAGTGGATCATGGGTGACCAACGGGCACCGTTTAGGCGTTGTTTTCTCTCCAGAGGGCCAATTAGCTACAAGTAGTACAGTGGGGATTCTAAAAACAGAAATAGCACGTATTTTGTTCTTCTTCTAATTCCGATATTTACTTCAAGCTTGCTAATATCAACATTATTATTTGTATTCCCGATTTCTTTAGATTTCTTTGGATATATTGTTGTTGATTCTTAATTTTAGAAAACGGTCATTATTCATAAGGGTCATCATTCATATTTAATGACCCCGATTCATAATCGAAAATGAGGGTTGCCATCATAATTATGAGAAGAGGGTCGTACTCGCTATAATACAAAATCGGGTCGAAATTCATAGGCCTAAGGGTCCCTATTCATAATACGAAATAAGGGTCGCTATTCATAATACGAGAAGAGGGTTGCTAGTCATAAAAATCACATAGCAAACAAAATGATAAGAAAGGGAAATGTTGGCTGTGGCGTAGCTCTGGGGGGGGGCGACACATGGCCCCGAATATTTGTCGCAAACATTATGAAAATTTACTTTCGTGACAAGACGAGATAGTTTACAAGCAAACCACCTCATCAGGCCCATATAAATAAATATGAATGTCTGACATCTGACTGTCCGAGTCGTCATCATAAGCGTAGAAGGCGAGGGGAAATATTTCATAATGTAGATGTGTTTGTTTTATAATGATCTATCTTGTTTAATGACAATTCACGTCAGCCTTACTCCTCGTTTGTTTTGTTCCCTTTATTGTATTTTTTTATTTTGTTTTGGCTATTTAATGTCATTGACTCTTTATATTTTGTGTGTGAACCTGTATGGATGCATACGTGTATTTGAATAATTAATACGTGTATTTTATCTGTTGCTTAGGATTTATCAGGTCTCGAATTAATTAATATTAACTTTCCTGAACCTGCATGCACATTTGTATTTACATTCCGTTTTTTTTTTTGTGTTTGTTATGTATTCATCATTATATCCTGCCCCCTTGTTGCTACGAGGAGGGCTAGATATCCCACCCCAATTATAAACAAAAACAAATTCATCACGGCATTTATTTTTATTTATTTTTCGCACTAGACCTTATCAAAACCTTCTGACCCATCACCACAAGGCGTCGCTAGACCTTTTTTCAACGGGACGGAGAGGGGGGGGGGGGTGTAGAGGCCACCGATTATCGACAAAACTAGCCACCAATATTATTACCGACAAATATACTAATGCCAATGTCCCAATATCAACACATTTCACCCTATAAACACGGGGCTAAGAGCTAAATTAACGTGTCAAAGATCTTGAAAGTTGTATTCATGATGTACGAAAATGGATGAATGATTGCTATCTCAAACTAAATGACGATAAAACAGAATTTCTCTTGTTAGGCTCCAGACAACAACTTTCCAAGATTGTTATAACTCATATACGTGTTGGTTCTGTGCACATTGCTCCTTCAGATAAGGCAAGAAATCTTGGTGTCATTTTCGATACAAGCATGTCTCTTGATGCACATATTTCAAAATGTGTGAAAGCTGCCAATTATCATCTTCGTAATCTTCGCGCTATAAGGAAATTTTTAACCCCCAAACCACTCAACAATTGATTCATGCTTTTGTAACATCTCATCTCGATAACTGTAACTCTCTCCTTTATGGACTTCCTAAATACCAAATTCACAAACTACAAAAGGTTCAAAACGCAGCTGCCCGCCTTGTCACTAAATCTAAACGATCGACCCATACTACTCAAATACTCAAGAAACTTCACTGGCTTCCAATAGAACAGCGTATCAAATATAAAATTCTACTACTCACCTACCGTTCACTAAATGGATCAGTCCCTGAATATATTTTCTCTCTTTTTAATATCTCTTTAAGTTCTCGTGCAGGTATTCGTTCCTCTAATTCAACAAATTTAACACAATTAAGAACAAAGAGGAGTTGGGGAGACAGAGCTTTTACAGCTGCTGCACCCCGGTTATGGAACTCCCTACCCCATTCAATCAAAATGTCAGCCAATCAAAATGTGTTCCAAAAACAATTGAAAACCTATCTAATGTCTGAGTTCCTTAGTTAAGACGTAGTGTATTTCAAAATATGATGTAATTAACGTTGTTGAATTATATTTGATTATGTTAAATTATTTTCGTTCAATGTACTTACCTTGTTAGGCGCCTTGAGTCTCTCTTGGGGTGGATATGTGCGCATTACTTTTTTTTTTCAGTGCGAAAGCTTTGACATTTCATTAAATTGTTAAAGAAAGAAGACGATTCGTTATACCTTTCCCGACTCGTAATCCTATTCTGAATTTAGTTTTCCCCCTCCCACGCGGAGCGCTGAAGCTTTGACATTTCATTAAATTATTAGAGAAAGAAATTCTCAATCGCAGTTCCCGGCCTCTTCCGCTTTGCCTTTTTTTAATTATTAGAGAAAGAAGACGATTCGTTGTAGCGTTCTCGACTCTTAATCCTAGTCTGAATTCAATTCACCCCCCCCCCCCCTCCTCTCCCGCGCGAAGCGCTGAAGCTTTGACAGTTCATTAAATTATTAGAAAGAGAAGACGATTCGTTGTACAGTTTTCCATTCCTAATCCTTGTCTGAATTCAGTTCCCGGCCTCTTCCGCCTTGCCGTTTTTTTTTATTTATTAGAGAAAGAAGACGATTCGTTGTACCGTTCTTGATTCTTAATCCTAGACTGAATTCAGTTCCCCCCTCCCGCACGAAGCGCTGAAGCTTTGACATTTCATTAAATTATTAGAGAAAGAAGACGATTCGTTGTACCGTTCTCGACTCTTAATCCTAGTCTGCATGAATTCAGTTGCCCCCCTCCTGAGCGAAGCTTTGACATTTCATTAAATTCAACTGGGTTCTTTAATGTACGACTTCGATTCTGGTGTCCTTCCACAGGCTCTAGTCAGCATTTTTAAGAAAAATAGTCAAGTTCATGACCATGCTACACGAAATGCCTCTGCGTTTCACTTACCCCAAGTAAGGACAAAGTAACTTTTAATACTTTGGTTTTTACTGGACCTAAATTTTGGAACTCTCTAGGCTCTAGCGTTAAGCAATCTGTTAGTCTCTCTTCATTTAAGTGTAAACTTAAGGTTTATCTTCTCGATAAATACTGTGACTCATAGAGTAGTTCATTTAATTTTTGTAGTTATTATGGTGCCAAGATATATTATGTATTACTATAAATGTAAATTTTCTTCTTGATATTAATATGTGTCTAACTGAATATTTTCAGATTGTCAACCTCTTATTCCCTCCCCCTGTTGTCTTGTGCCCGTTGTGTGCTGTGCCTATTGTCGATGTCCTGTAGTCTTCTATTATTTCTCATATTTTCTATTTTCTCCCGTCTTGTCTAGTCTCGTCTCTCGTTTTGTTGTTGTTGTTGTGTGTGTGTACACTTCTTGTTTTGTTATACCCCCTTTTCCCTATTGTATTCTTAGGTAGTCACAAATATCTATTCATCATGTTTTATCCGGCTCAGAGGGGACCCTAATAATTACAAGCTCTGCTTTTACCAGGGTCTCCTCGCCTTTCTTTTAGTTAACTTTGTTTTTATCATTGCCATAATTTGTTATTTTGCATTGTAAATGTGTTATGTTCCAATGTTATGCTCTGTATGTCATTTGAAAGAAAGACGAATAAAATCTTATCTTATCTTATCTTATCTAAATTATTAGAGAAAGAAGAGGATTCGTTATAATGTTTTCGATTCTTAATCCTTGTCTGAATTCAGTTTCCCCCCTACGGCGCGAGGCGCGGAAGTTTTGCCGCTTCATTAAATCATTGAGAAAGAAGACGATTGGTTGTACCGTTCTCGACTTCTAATCCTAGTCTTAATTCGGTTGCCCCCTCCCGCGCAAAGCGCGGAAGCTTTAACGTTTCATTAAATTATTTTAGAAAGAAGACGATTCGTTGCACGACTCTTAATCATTGTCTGAATTTTCAAAAATGTTTCTTTGTCCGATGAAAAGTCACAGTTCGTAGGGGGAAAAAATGCCGGCCGACCGACATAATACATCCCACCGAATTAACTTCTGCATTGATATAGTACACGAGGATCGAGCAAGAATAGGGACTTTTAGATTCGCACGAAGACAATAGGTCTATGCTACGCTCGACGTCCTTATTTAGCACTGCCTTGAATGGACGTCACACGTATTAGTCCACGCAAATCTAAAAGTCCCTAATACCGAAACAGCGGACCCCACACAGCAACATATCTATGCGTATGCATCATTCTTGATCTCTGGACGTGGCGACTCCACCAAACATCCCCTCTCTCTCTTACTTCCACCCCTCCTCTCTCTCTCCTCTCTTTCATCCCCCGTTTGTTTTCTTCTCTTTTTTCCCTTTCTCCTTTTCTTTCTTTTCTTTCTTTTCCTTTGTTTTCTCTCCTTCCACTTGTTTTATTTTCTCTTTCATTCTTCTCTTCTCTTCCTTTCTTTCTTTTCCTTTTTTTTTCTTTTCTTTTCTTTCCCTTTCCCTCTCATTTCCCCCTACCCTTTTCTCATTTTTCCCGACAGCAGCGCGATTTTACCGACAATATCTTGACAAGTGGGGGGAGGGGGAGGGGGGTGTCTCACACCCCTTTTAGCGACGCCCCTGACCACACGTCCACTACCCCCAACCACATCCCAACAAAAAGGATGTAAATGTTTGGTTCATATTCGGATCGCATTACCTCTTTGTACGCTATACATAACGCGAAAACCTATATTTTGAATAGCGGTCCTTACGAATAGCGAGGTTACCCCCTCTTCCACTTCGTTTGCTTTGATTTATTAAGCCATTTGTTTTTTAAACTCATACTAAAACCCTTTAAACAAAAAACTCTCACTATATACCTATAAGGGACTGTTTTTTATTCTCCTTGTTGATGGTTCGGCTCTTTTGAAACAAAGCCATGGTTGTTGGAGGTGGGGGCGTAGGTTTAGGGTCTTCCCAACTGTTTATGGTAATTGTAAAACTTGCGTACTGCCCTCAAACTTTACAACACACACAACACACACAAAAGGTAGAAAAAGGAGAGAGGAAAAGGAAAGAAAATTAGAAGAAACGAAAAGAAAACTGGAGAAAAGAAGAAGGAAGGAATGGCTCTTTTCTCGGTTTCAAAAACTTCATAAAGCATTCATTCAAGGGGACGGAGGGCGGCTCCCCCTGGATAATGCTTAACATTTCCCCCACCCCCACCCCCCCCCCCAAAAAGAAGTTTATTACCCATGTCTATATTAGGGGAAGAGTCAATTCCGGAGCTCCAGTGGATGGAGCCCCCTGAAGCTCTTGATTTTTAGCAATTCAGAACCTTCATGATAGCTGTCTTGAGTGTCTTGGGTTTCGCGGGCCCACCTGCAGCCCCATGGAGAGTTGCAGCCCCTTCTGGGGTCCGAGAGCGAAGCCCCTGTTATAACAATTCATAACCTTTCCCGATAGCCGTCACGAGTGGTATAGATTGCCAATAGAGCGTCTAGGTTTTGCAACAAAATGCAGGGTTTTCGGTTCAAGTGAAATTGGGGGCGGCTCTCCCAGGAAAATTTAGAAAATCTCCCTTCCCATTTCGAAATTAAAAAAAATAATTGCTTAACCCATCCCTAACGGGACAAAGATGTGTGATCTCAAGGTACTCTAAAACCTTTCCGGGAGGGGTCTTCGGGCGGTGCCGCTATTGCTCTTGAGTATTAGCAATTCAGAACCTTTAAGATAGTCGTCTTGAGCGATAGAAATCTATCCATCAACATTTGCACTGGCCCTACCGGATTATTTTTCTCTCTCGCTCTCTCTTACAACCATAATTATGCTCTCATGAAGATAATTGTATAGGATAAAGGGTTGTCTTGGGAACCACTTGTAATCTAACGGGTAGGGTCCAGGGGCCTAAATCCCGGCAAAGGCTATGCCCCTTATTCCCGTCATAGACCTTATATGACGGGAATAAGGGGCATAGCCTTTGCCAGGATTTACAGGTAATAGACACCAATAACCTCTTGACTTTTATGCAATCTAGAACCTTGCAGAAGAGTGGTTGAAATTGCGATTGTTTGGAGGACTTGCGATTGATTTAAATAATCACAACTCTCAATAAGACGGGGCCCCTGGTCTGTATTTTGGAAGAAACGAAATATACAAGCATACACTTGCGTACTGATGGGTACTGATGGGTGGGGGGGGGAGGAGGCCTCAGGGCAGTTGTCTCAAATAAAATTCAATCGAGGTTTATTTTCAATTTATACTATAGTGATTTACAATATTAATGTTGCCGAAACTTTCTATGCGTTTGTTTGAAAATGACAAATTCCCAAATGTACAGTCAGGCCCAAAGTATGCTTATTTCGAAGCCTACATGTCAGGGTCCGCAGAACAGCGGTGCCTGGGGACTCGAGCCCCCCCCCCCCCCTCACTGTTTTGAAAAAGTATGTTAAAGAAAATAGAAAGAAAGAAAGGTGACCTGCCAATATCACAAATGAAGTATCAAAATATGCTCAACTGACCATAATTTTATGCCTAAAACCCCTGAGCTTCTAGAGGCTCTGCCCCCTGGACTCCACGCCAACTATTGACCTGACAGTGGTAGAAATTTGCCCATCTGACCGTAATTTAAAGTCTTATACCCTTGAGTTTGCGGGCATGGCCGGGCGCGCCGGAAGAACTTTGGGATTGGGGGGGGGGGGCAAATATTCCAGGGGGGGGGGCTCACCTTCCAGGCGTAATGAGCGAAAACGTTAGGGGGCAGAAGAAAATATGCATCACCACCACTCTTACATGTTACATGCAGGCCACGCGGAACGTTTTTCAGAGTGGAGTATTAATGATCCGGTAGAGCGTAGCGAGCGAAATGACCCGAGCCTGCATAGGCTTGTGGCCTCGCTCTGGCGAGGGTCAGGGGACGGATCCACCGGAAGCTCAGGGTTTTTAGGCATAACATTACGGTCAGTAAAGCATATTCAGATACCATATTTTGTGACACTGGCAGGTCACTTAATGGCGGGTAGTCCAGGGGGCCGAGCCCCATGAAGCTCAGGGATTTTAGGCATTATTTTAATGACGATCAGATGAGCATCCGGGTCCCTCCTCCAGGGGCAGAGCTCCCGGAAGCTCAGAGGCTTTAGGTACTATTATTACGGTCAGATGAGCATCCAGGGGCCCGCCTCAGTCCCTTGGTAGGGTCCAGGGGGCCGAGCCCCCGTAAGCTCAGGGTTTTTTGTGACACTGGCAGGTCATTTATTCTTAGTTTCTCTCTTTGTTTCTTTTTCTTTTTAACATACTTTTGTTTAAGTGTGGGGGTTGGGGGGGGGGGGGCTCGAGCCCCGAGCCCCCCGTTCTGCAGTCCCTGACATGTAGGCTTCTCGATAGGCATATTTTTTTCCTGACTGTATGTTAGGCAATTTGAAATTTTCAAACAGAAGCATAAAAACGCATAATTTACCCCCAAAATGAGAAAAATCAGTACACCAGTGCATAGGGCCTCATGTCTTATCGACCCTTTAATGAAAAAATACGCACGCTTTCCCATCCTCTCACAATATTTCCACGATATATATAGTCCTTCATTTATAAATAAAGGGGAATGCGGAATGCTTTGAATTTTTTTTAATTCCTGTTTACTTTCCTTTTCTTTGAATGGAATATAACTTTTATATGATTAAATTCAGGTATTATTATTATTTTTTTTTTTTTTTGGTTAAAAAATACAAACAATTTTTACTCCTTTAGAGGGGGGGGGGGGGGGGTGTACTCATATTAGCCTCGAAACCCCTTCCCATTTAAGGGTCATTTGGGTGATTTTTTTCGAAGAAAAGCCCAAAGACAAATCCATAATTTTCCATATGTTGTACACTTAGAGTTAGGAAAATGACTGTCTGCAGGAAGACTAGTTCGCTATCGAAGAACCATCTAACTTTTGATAAAATAGCATTTTTTCGAAAGATGAGACCTTAATCTTGAACTTCCATTAATCTCTTTAATATTTATTTTCTCTGAGCGCTAGCGGACCGATCCAAAGTTATCCCCCCCCCCCTCCAATTTTCCATACGTTGTACACGTAGACTTATGAAAATGACTGTCTGCAGAAAGACTAGTTCGCTATCGAAGAACCATCTAACTTTTGATAAAATAGCATTTTTTCGAAAGATAAGACCTTAATCTTGAACTTCCATTAATCTCTTTAATACGTATTTTCTCTGAGCGCTAGCGGACCGATCCAAAGTTATCCCCCATCCCCTTCCAATTTTCCATATGTTGTACACTTAGAGTTAGGAAAATGACTGTCTGCAGGAAGACTAGTTCGCTATCGAAGAACCATCTAACTTTTGATAAAATAGCATTTTTTCGAAAGATAAGACCTTAATCTTGAACTTCCATTAATCTCTTTAATACGTATTTTCTCTGAGCGCTAGCGGACCGATCCAAAGTTATCCCCCCATCCCCTTCCAATTTTCCATATGTTGTACACTTAGAGTTAGGAAAATGACTGTCTGCAGGAAGACTAGTCCGCTATCGAAGAACCATCTAACTTTTGATAAAATAGCATTTTTTCGAAAGATTAGACCTTGTTCTTGAACTTCCATTAATCTCTTTAATACGTATTTTCTCTGAGCGCTAGCGGACCGATCCAAAGTTACCCCCCCCCCCCCAATTTTCCATATGTTGTACACGTAGAGTTAGGAAAATGACTGTCTGCAGGAAGACTAGTTCGCTATCGAAGAACCATCTAACTTTTGATAAAATAGTATTTTTTCGAAAGATTAGACCTTTTTCTTGAACCTCCATTAATCTCTTTAATATGTATTTTCTCTGAGCGCTAGCGGACCGATCCAAAGTTATCCCCCCCCCCTCCAATTTTCCATATGTTGTACACGTAGACTTATGAAAATGACTGTCTGCAGGAAGACTAGTTCGCTATCGAAGACCATCTAACTTTTGATAAAATAGTATTTTTTCGAAAGATGAGACCTTAATCTTGAACCTCCATTAATCTCTTTAATACGTATTTTCTCTGAGCGCTAGCGGACCGATCCAAAGTTATCCCCCCCCCCCCTCAAATTTTCCATATGTTGTACACGTAGACTTATGAAAATGACTGTCTGCAGGAAGACTAGTTCGCTATCGAAGAACCATCTAACTTTTGATAAAATAGCATTTTTTCGAAAGATCAGACCTTAATCTTGAACCTCCATTAATCTCTTTAATACGTATTTTCTCTGAGCGCTAGCGGACCGATCCAAAGTTACCCCCCCCCCTCCAATTTTCCATATGTTGTACACGTAGAGTTAGAAAATGACTGTCTGCAGGAAGACTAGTTCGCTATCGAAGAACCATCTAACTTTTGATAAAATAACATTTTTTCGAAAGATGAGACCTTAATCTTGAACTTCCATTAATCTCTTTAATACGTATTTTCTCTGAGCGCTAGCGGACCGATCCAAAGTTATCCCCCCATCCCCTTCCAATTTTCCATATGTTGTACACTTAGAGTTAGGAAAATGACTGTCTGCAGGAAGACTAGTCCGCTATCGAAGAACCATCTAACTTTTGATAAAATAGCATTTTTTCGAAAGATCAGACCTTAATCTTGAACTTCCATTAATCTCTTTAATACGTATTTTCTCTGAGCACTAGCGGACCGATCCAAAGTTACCCCCCACCCCCTTCCAATTTTCCGTATGTTGTACACGTAGAGTTAGGAAAATGACTGTCTGCAGGAAGACTAGTCCGCTATCGAAGAACCATCTAACTTTTGATAAAATAGCATTTTTTCGAAAGATGAGACCTTAATCTTGAACTTCCATTAATCTCTTTAATACGTATTTTCTCTGAGCGCTAGCGGACCGATCCAAAGTTACCCCCCCCCCCCTCCAATTTTCCATAGTTGTACACGTAGAGTTATGAAAATGACTGTCTGCAGAAAGACTAGTTCGCTATCGAAGAACCATCTAACTTTTGATAAATATGCATTTTTTCGAAAGATTAGACCTTAATCTTGAACTTCCATTAATCTCTTTAATACGTATTTTCTCTGAGCGCTAGCGGACCGATCCAAAGTTATCCCCCCCCCCCCTCCAATTTTCCATATGTTGTACACGTTAGAGTTAGGAAAATGACTGTCTGCAGGAAGACTAGTTCGCTATCGAAGAACCATCTAACTTTTGATAAAATAGCATTTTTTCGAAAGATAAGACCTTAATCTTGAACTTCCATTAATCTCTTTAATACGTATTTTCTCTGAGCGCTAGCGGACCGATCCAAAGTTATCCCCCCCCCCCTCCAATTTTCCATATGTTGTACACTTAGAGTTAGGAAAATGACTGTCTGCAGGAAGACTAGTTCGCTATCGAAGAACCATCTAACTTTTGATAAAATAGCATTTTTTCGAAAGATCAGACCTTAATCTTGAACTTCCATTAATCTCTTTAATACGTATTTTCTCTGAGCGCTAGCGGACCGATCCAAAGTTATCCCCCCCATCCCTTCCAATTTTCCATATGTTGTACACTTAGAGTTAGGAAAATGACTGTCTGCAGGAAGACTAGTTCGCTATCGAAGAACCATCTAACTTTTGATAAAATAGCATTTTTTTCGAAAGATAGACCTTAATCTTGAACTTCCATTAATCTCTTTAATACGTATTTTCTCTGAGCGCTAGCGGACCGATCCAAAGTTATCCCCCCCCCCCTCCAATTTTCCATATGTTGTACACGTAGAGTTAGGAAAATGACTGTCTGCAGGAAGACTAGTCCGCTATCGAAGAACCATCTAACTTTTGATAAATAGCATTTTTTCGAAAGATTAGACCTTGTTCTTGAACTTCCATTAATCTCTTTAATACGTATTTTCTCTGAGCGCTAGCGGACCGATCCAAAGTTACCCCCCCCCCCCTCTCCAATTTTCCATATGTTGTACACGTAGAGTTAGGAAAATGACTGTCTGCAGGAAGACTAGTTCGCTATCGAAGAACCATCTAACTTTTGATAAAATAGTATTTTTTTCGAAAGATGAGACCTTAATCTTGAACTTCCATTAATCTCTTTAATACGTATTTTCTCTGAGCGCTAGCGGACCGATCCAAAGTTATCCCCCCCCCCCAATTTTCCATATGTTGTACACGTAGAGTTAGGAAAATGACTGTCTGCAGGAAGACTAGTTCGCTATCGAAGAACCATCTAACTTTTGATAAAATAGCATTTTTTCGAAAGATGAGACCTTAATCTTGAACTTCCATTAATCTCTTTAATACGTATTTTCTCTGAGCGCTAGCGGACCGATCCAAAGTTATCCCCCCCCCCCTTCCATTTTCCATATGTTGTACACTTAGAGTTAGGAAAATGACTGTCTGCAGGAAGACTATTCGCTATCGAAGAACCATCTAACTTTTGATAAAATAGCATTTTTTCGAAAGATGAGACCTTAATCTTGAACTTCCATTAATCTCTTTAATACGTATTTTCTCTGAGCGCTAGCGGACCGATCCAAAGTTACCCCCCCCCCCTTCCAATTTTCCATATGTTGTACACGTAGAGTTAGGAAAATGACTGTCTGCAGGAAGACTAGTTCGCTATCGAAGAACCATCTAACTTTTGATAAAATAGCATTTTTTCGAAAGATGAGACCTTAATCTTGAACTTCCATTAATCTCTTTAATACGTATTTTCTCTGAGCGCTAGCGGACCGATCCAAAGTTATCCCCCCCCCCTTCCAATTTTCCATATGTTGTACACGTAGAGTTAGGAAAATGACTGTCTGCAGGAAGACTAGTCGCTATCGAAGAACCATCTAACTTTTGATAAAATAGCATTTTTTCGAAAGATTAGACCTTAATCTTGAACTTCCATTAATCTCTTTAATATACGTATTTTCTCTGAGCGCTAGCGGACCGATCCAAAGTTACCCCCCCCCCCTTCCAATTTTCCATATGTTGTACACGTAGAGTTAGGAAAATGACTGTCTGCAGGAAGACTAGTTCGCTATCGAAGAACCATCTAACTTTTGATAAAATAGCATTTTTTCGAAAGATGACCTTAATCTTGAACTTCCATTAATCTCTTTAATACGTATTTTCTCTGAGCGCTAGCGGACCGATCCAAAGTTACCCCCCCCCCCCTCCAATTTTCCATATGTTTTACACGTAGAGTTAGGAAAATGACTGTCTGCAGGAAGACTAGTCCGCTATCGAAGAACCATCTAACTTTTGATAAAATAGCATTTTTTCGAAAGATGAGACCTTAATCTTGAACTTCCATTAATCTCTTTAATACGTATTTTCTCTGAGCGCTAGCGGACCGATCCAAAGTTACCCCCCCCCCCTTCCAATTTTCCATATGTTGTACACGTAGAGTTAGGAAAATGACTGTCTGCAGGAAGACTAGTTCGCTATCGAAGAACCATCTAACTTTTGATAAAATAGCATTTTTTCGAAAGATCAGACCTTGTTCTTGAACTTCCATTAATCTCTTTAATACGTATTTTCTCTGAGCGCTAGCGGACCGATCCAAAGTTACCCCCCCCCCTTCCAATTTTCCATATGTTGTACACTTAGAGTTAGGAAAATGACTGTCTGCAGGAAGACTAGTCCGCTATCGAAGAACCATCTAACTTTTGATAAAATAGCATTTTTTCGAAAGATGAGACCTTGTTCTTGAACTTCCATTAATCTCTTTAATACGTATTTTCTCTGAGCGCTAGCGGACCGATCCAAAGTTACCCCCCCCCCCCTTCCAATTTTCCATATGTTGTACACGTAGAGTTAGGAAAATGACTGTCTGCAGGAAGACTAGTCCGCTATCGAAGAACCATCTAACTTTTGATAAAATAGCATTTTTTCGAAAGATTAGACCTTGTTCTTGAACCTCCATTAATCTCTTTAATATGTATTTTCTCTGAGCGCTAGCGGACCGATCCAAAGTTACCCCCCCCCCCTCCAATTTTCCATATGTTGTACACGTAGAGTTAGAAAATGACTGTCTGCAGGAAGACTAGTTCGCTATCGAAGAACCATCTAACTTTTGATAAAATAGCATTTTTTCGAAAGATGAGACCTTAATCTTGAACTTCCATTAATCTCTTTAATACGTATTTTCTCTGAGCGCTAGCGGACCGATCCAAAGTTACCCCCCCCCCTCCAATTTCCATATGTTGTACACGTAGAGTTAGGAAAATGACTGTCTGCAGGAAGACTAGTTCGCTATCGAAGAACCATCTAACTTTTGATAAAATATCATTTTTTCGAAAGATGAGACCTTAATCTTGAACTTCCATTAATCTCTTTAATACGTATTTTCTCTGAGCGCTAGCGGACCGATCCAAAGTTACCCCCCCCCCTTCCAATTTTCCATATGTTGTACACGTTAGAGTTAGGAAAATGACTGTCTGCAGGAAGACTAGTCCGCTATCGAAGAACCATCTAACTTTTGATAAAATAGCATTTTTTCGAAAGATGAGACCTTAATCTTGAACTTCCATTAATCTCTTTAATACGTATTTTCTCTGAGCGCTAGCGGACCGATCCAAAGTTACCCCCCCCCCCTTCCAATTTTCCATATGTTGTACACGTAGAGTTAGGAAAATGACTGTCTGCAGGAAGACTAGTTCCGCTATCGAAGAACCATCTAACTTTTGATAAAATAGCATTTTTTCGAAAGATGAGACCTTAATCTTGAACTTCCATTAATCTCTTTAATACGTATTTTCTCTGAGCGCTAGCGGACCGATCCAAAGTTACCCCCCCCCCCCTCCAATTTTCCATATGTTGTACACGTAGACTTATGAAAATGACTGTCTGCAGGAAGACTAGTTCGCTATCGAAGAACCATCTAACTTTTGATAAAATAGCATTTTTTCGAAAGATGAGACCTTAATCTTGAACTTCCATTAATCTCTTTAATACGTATTTTCTCTGAGCGCTAGCGGACCGATCCAAAGTTACCCCCCCCCCTTCCAATTTTCCATATGTTGTACACTTAGAGTTAGGAAAATGACTGTCTGCAGGAAGACTAGTTCGCTATCGAAGAACCATCTAACTTTTGATAAAATAGCATTTTTTCGAAAGATAAGACCTTAATCTTGAACTTCCATTAATCTCTTTAATACGTATTTTCTCTGAGCGCTAGCGGACCGATCCAAAGTTATCCCCCATCCCCTTCCAATTTTCCATATGTTGTACACTTAGAGTTAGGAAAATGACTGTCTGCAGGAAGACTAGTCCGCTATCGAAGAACCATCTAACTTTTGATAAAATAGCATTTTTTCGAAAGATTAGACCTTGTTCTTGAACTTCCATTAATCTCTTTAATACGTATTTTCTCTGAGCGCTAGCGGACCGATCCAAAGTTACCCCCCCCCCCCCTCCAATTTTCCATATGTTGTACACGTAGAGTTAGGAAAATGACTGTCTGCAGGAAGACTAGTCCGCTATCGAAGAACCATCTAACTTTTGATAAAATAGCATTTTTTCGAAAGATTAGACCTTTTTCTTGAACTTCCATTAATCTCTTTAATACGTATTTTCTCTGAGCGCTAGCGGACCGATCCAAAGTTACCCCCCCCCCCTCCAATTTTCCATATGTTGTACACGTAGAGTTAGGAAAATGACTGTCTGCAGGAAGACTAGTTCGCTATCGAAGAACCATCTAACTTTTGATAAAATAGTATTTTTTCGAAAGATCAGACCTTAATCTTGAACCTCCATTAATCTCTTTAATACGTATTTTCTCTGAGCGCTAGCGGACCGATCCAAAGTTACCCCCCCCCCCCTCCAATTTTCCATATGTTGTACACGTAGAGTTATGAAAATGACTGTCTGCAGGAAGACTAGTTCGCTATCGAAGAACCATCTAACTTTTGATAAAATATATTTTTTCGAAAGATCAGACCTTAATCTTGAACTTCCATTAATCTCTTTAATACGTATTTTCTCTGAGCGCTAGCGGACCGATCCAAAGTTACCCCCCCCCTTCCAATTTTCCATATGTTGTACACGTAGAGTTAGGAAAATGACTGTCTGCAGGAAGACTAGTTCGCTATCGAAGAACCATCTAACTTTTGATAAAATATCATTTTTTCGAAAGATGAGACCTTAATCTTGAACTTCCATTAATCTCTTTAATACGTATTTTCTCTGAGCGCTAGCGGACCGATCCAAAGTTACCCCCCCCCCCTTCCAATTTTCCATATGTTGTACACGTAGAGTTAGGAAAATGACTGTCTGCAGGAAGACTAGTCCGCTATATCGAAGAACCATCTAACTTTTGATAAAATATCATTTTTTCGAAAGATGAGACCTTAATCTTGAACTTCCATTAATCTCTTTAATACGTATTTTCTCTGAGCGCTAGCGGACCGATCCAAAGTTACCCCCCACCCCCTTCCAATTTTCCATATGTTGTACACGTAGAGTTAGGAAAATGACTGTCTGCAGGAAGACTAGTTCGCTATCGAAGAACCATCTAACTTTTGATAAAATATCATTTTTTCGAAAGATGAGACCTTGTCTTGAACTTCCATTAATCTCTTTAATACGTATTTTCTCTGAGCGCTAGCGGACCGATCCAAAGTTACCCCCCCCCCCCTCCAATTTTCCATATGTTGTACACGTAGAGTTAGGAAAATGACTGTCTGCAGAAGACTAGTTCGCTATCGAAGAACCATCTAACTTTTGATAAAATAGCATTTTTTCGAAAGATAGACCTTAATCTTGAACTTCCATTAATCTCTTTAATACGTATTTTCTCTGAGCGCTAGCGGACCGATCCAAAGTTACCCCCCCCCCCCTTCCAATTTTCCATATGTTGTACACGTAGAGTTAGGAAAATGACTGTCTGCAGGAAGACTAGTTCGCTATCGAAGAACCATCTAACTTTTGATAAAATAGCATTTTTTCGAAAGATGAGACCTTAATCTTGAACTTCCATTAATCTCTTTAATACGTATTTTCTCTGAGCGCTAGCGGACCGATCCAAAGTTACCCCCCCCCCCTCCAATTTTCCATATGTTGTACACGTAGAGTTAGGAAAATGACTGTCTGCAGGAAGACTAGTCCGCTATCGAAGAACCATCTAACTTTTGATAAAATAGCATTTTTTCGAAAGATGAGACCTTAATCTTGAACTTCCATTAATCTCTTTAATACGTATTTTCTCTGAGCGCTAGCGGACCGATCCAAAGTTATCCCCCCCCCCCTTCCAATTTTCCATATGTTGTACACGTAGAGTTAGAAAATGACTGTCTGCAGGAAGACTAGTTCCGCTATCGAAGAACCATCTAACTTTTGATAAAATAGTATTTTTTCGAAAGATGAGACCTTGTTCTTGAACTTCCATTAATCTCTTTAATATGTATTTTCTCTGAGCGCTAGCGGACCGATCCAAAGTTACCCCCCCCCCCCCTCCAATTTTCCATATGTTGTACACGTAGAGTTAGGAAAATGACTGTCTGCAGGAAGACTAGTTCGCTATCGAAGAACCATCTAACTTTTGATAAATATCATTTTTTTCGAAAGATCAGACCTTAATCTTGAACCTTCCATTAATCTCTTTAATACGTATTTTCTCTGAGCGCTAGCGGACCGATCCAAAGTTACCCCCCCCCCCTTCCAATTTTCCATATGTTGTACACGTAGAGTTAGGAAAATGACTGTCTGCAGGAAGACTAGTTCGCTATCGAAGAACCATCTAACTTTTGATAAAATACATTTTTTCGAAAGATGAGACCTTAATCTTGAACTTCCATTAATCTCTTTAATACGTATTTTCTCTGAGCGCTAGCGGACCGATCCAAAGTTATCCCCCCCCCCTTCCAATTTTCCATATGTTGTACACGTAGAGTTAGGAAAATGACTGTCTGCAGGAAGACTAGTCCGCTATCGAAGAACCATCTAACTTTTGATAAAATAGCATTTTTTCGAAAGATAGACCTTGTTCTTGAACTTCCATTAATCTCTTTAATACGTATTTTCTCTGAGCGCTAGCGGACCGATCCAAAGTTACCCCCCCCCCCTTCCAATTTTCCATATGTTGTACACTAGAGTTAGGAAAATGACTGTCTGCAGGAAGACTAGTTCGCTATCGAAGAACCATCTAACTTTTGATAAAATAGCATTTTTTCGAAAGATTAGACCTTAATCTTGAACTTCCATTAATCTCTTTAATACGTATTTTCTCTGAGCACTAGCGGACCGATCCAAAGTTACCCCCCCCCCCTTCCAATTTTCCATATGTTGTACACGTAGAGTTAGGAAAATGACTGTCTGCAGGAAGACTATTCGCTATCGAAGAACCATCTAACTTTTGATAAAATAGCATTTTTTCGAAAGATTAGACCTTAATCTTGAACTTCCATTAATCTCTTTAATACGTATTTTCTCTGAGCGCTAGCGGACCGATCCAAAGTTACCCCCCCCCCCTCCAATTTTCCATATGTTGTACACGTAGAGTTAGGAAAATGACTGTCTGCAGGAAGACTAGTCCGCTATCGAAGAACCATCTAACTTTTGATAAAATAGCATTTTTTCGAAAGATGAGACCTTAATCTTGAACTTCCATTAATCTCTTTAATACGTATTTTCTCTGAGCGCTAGCGGACCGATCCAAAGTTATCCCCCCATCCCCTTCCAATTTTCCATATGTTGTACACGTAGAGTTAGGAAAATGACTGTCTGCAGGAAGACTAGTTCGCTATCGAAGAACCATCTAACTTTTGATAAAATAGCATTTTTTTCGAAAGATTAGACCTTGTTCTTGAACTTCCATTAATCTCTTTAATACGTATTTTCTCTGAGCGCTAGCGGACCGATCCAAAGTTATCCCCCCATCCCTTCCAATTTTCCATATGTTGTACACTTAGAGTTAGGAAAATGACTGTCTGCAGGAAGACTAGTCCGCTATCGAAGAACCATCTAACTTTTGATAAAATAGCATTTTTTCGAAAGATTAGACCTTAATCTTGAACTTCCATTAATCTCTTTATACGTATTTTCTCTGAGCGCTAGCGGACCGATCCAAAGTTATCCCCCCATCCCCTTCCAATTTTCCATATGTTGTACACTTAGAGTTAGGAAATGACTGTCTGCAGGAAGACTAGTCCGCTATCGAAGAACCATCTAACTTTTGATAAATAGCATTTTTTCGAAAGATGAGACCTTAATCTTGAACTTCCATTAATCTCTTTAATACGTATTTTCTCTGAGCGCTAGCGGACCGATCCAAAGTTACCCCCCCCCCCCCTCCAATTTTCCATATGTTGTACACGTAGACTTATGAAAATGACTGTCTGCAAAAGACTACTCGCGCCTATCGAAGAACAACTAGACCAACCCCCCCCCCTCAAGAAGAAACCATCTAACTTTTGATAAAATAGCATTTTTTCGAAAGATAAGACCTTAATCTTGAACTTCCATTAATCTCTTTAATACGTATTTTCTCTGAGCGCTAGCGGACCGATCCAAAGTTATCCCCCCCCCCTTCCAATTTTCCATATGTTGTACACTTAGAGTTAGGAAAATGACTGTCTGCAGGAAGACTAGTTCGCTATCGAAGAACCATCTAACTTTTGATAAAATATCATTTTTTCGAAAGATGAGACCTTAATCTTGAACTTCCATTAATCTCTTTAATACGTATTTTCTCTGAGCGCTAGCGGACCGATCCAAAGTTACCCCCCCCCCCTTCCAATTTTCCATATGTTGTACACGTAGAGTTAGGAAAATGACTGTCTGCAGGAAGACTAGTTCGCTATCGAAGAACCATCTAACTTTTGATAAAATAGCATTTTTTCGAAAGATGAGACCTTAATCTTGAACTTCCATTAATCTCTTTAATACGTATTTTCTCTGAGCGCTAGCGGACCGATCCAAAGTTATCCCCCCATCCCCTTCCATTTTCCATATGTTGTACACGTAGAGTTAGGAAAATGACTGTCTGCAGGAAGACTAGTTCGCTATCGAAGAACCATCTAACTTTTGATAAAATAGCATTTTTTTCGAAAGATGAGACCTTAATCTTGAACTTCCATTAATCTCTTTAATACGTATTTTCTCTGAGCGCTAGCGGACCGATCCAAAGTTATCCCCCCCCCCCCCTTCAAATTTTCCATATGTTGTACACGTAGAGTTAGGAAAATGACTGTCTGCAGGAAGACTAGTTCGCTATCGAAGAACCATCTAACTTTTGATAAAATATCATTTTTTCGAAAGATGAGACCTTAATCTTGAACTTCCATTAATCTCTTTAATACGTATTTTCTCTGAGCGCTAGCGGACCGATCCAAAGTTACCCCCCCCCCCCTTCCAATTTTCCATATGTTGTACACGTAGAGTTAGGAAAATGACTGTCTGCAGGAAGACTAGTTCGCTATCGAAGAACCATCTAACTTTTGATAAAATAGCATTTTTTCGAAAGATGAGACCTTAATCTTGAACTTCCATTAATCTCTTTAATACGTATTTTCTCTGAGCGCTAGCGGACCGATCCAAAGTTATCCCCCCATCCCTTCCAATTTTCCATATGTTGTACACTTAGAGTTAGGAAAATGACTGTCTGCAGGAAGACTAGTCGCTATCGAAGAACCATCTAACTTTTGATAAAATAGCATTTTTTCGAAAGATTAGACCTTGTTCTTGAACTTCCATTAATCTCTTTAATACGTATTTTCTCTGAGCGCTAGCGGACCGATCCAAAGTTACCCCCCCCCCCTCCAATTTTCCATATGTTGTACACTTAGAGTTAGGAAAATGACTGTCTGCAGGAAGACTAGTTCGCTATCGAAGAACCATCTAACTTTTGATAAAATAGCATTTTTTCGAAAGATGAGACCTTAATCTTGAACTTCCATTAATCTCTTTAATACGTATTTTCTCTGAGCGCTAGCGGACCGATCCAAAGTTACCCCCACCCCCTTCCAATTTTCCATATGTTGTACACGTAGAGTTAGGAAAATGACTGTCTGCAGGAAGACTAGTTCGCTATCGAAGAACCATCTAACTTTTGATAAAATAGCATTTTTTCGAAAGATAAGACCTTAATCTTGAACTTCCATTAATCTCTTTAATACGTATTTTCTCTGAGCGCTAGCGGACCGATCCAAAGTTACCCCCCCCCCCCCTCCAATTTTCCATATGTTGTACACGTAGAGTTAGGAAAATGACTGTCTGCAGGAAGACTAGTCCGCTATCGAAGAACCATCTAACTTTTGATAAAATAGCATTTTTTCGAAAGATGAGACCTTAATCTTGAACTTCCATTAATCTCTTTAATACGTATTTTCTCTGAGCGCTAGCGGACCGATCCAAAGTTATCCCCCCCCCCTTCCAATTTTCCATATGTTGTACACGTAGAGTTAGAAAATGACTGTCTGCAGGAAGACTAGTTCGCTATCGAAGAACCATCTAACTTTTGATAAAATAGCATTTTTTCGAAAGATCAGACCTTGTTCTTGAACTTCCATTAATCTCTTTAATATGTATTTTCTCTGAGCGCTAGCGGACCGATCCAAAGTTATCCCCCCATCCCCTTCCAATTTTCCATATGTTGTACACTTAGAGTTAGGAAAATGACTGTCTGCAGGAAGACTAGTCCGCTATCGAAGAACCATCTAACTTTTGATAAAATAGCATTTTTTCGAAAGATGAGACCTTAATCTTGAACTTCCATTAATCTCTTTAATACGTATTTTCTCTGAGCGCTAGCGGACCGATCCAAAGTTATCCCCCCCCCCCTTCCAATTTTCCATATGTTGTACACTTAGAGTTAGGAAAATGACTGTCTGCAGGAAGACTAGTCCGCTATCGAAGAACCATCTAACTTTTGATAAAATAGCATTTTTTCGAAAGATTAGAGACCTTGTTCTTGAACTTCCATTAATCTCTTTAATACGTATTTTCTCTGAGCGCTAGCGGACCGATCCAAAGTTACCCCCCCCCCCCTCCAATTTTCCATATGTTGTACACGTAGAGTTAGGAAAATGACTGTCTGCAGGAAGACTAGTTCGCTATCGAAGAACCATCTAACTTTTGATAAAATAGTATTTTTTCGAAAGATTAGACCTTTTTCTTGAACTTCCATTAATCTCTTTAATACGTATTTTCTCTGAGCGCTAGCGGACCGATCCAAAGTTATCCCCCCCCCCCTCCAATTTTCCATATGTTGTACACGTAGACTTAGAAAATGACTGTCTGCAGGAAGACTAGTTCGCTATCGAAGAACCATCTAACTTTTGATAAAATAGTATTTTTTCGAAAGATCAGACCTTAATCTTGAACTTCCATTAATCTCTTTAATACGTATTTTCTCTGAGCGCTAGCGGACCGATCCAAAGTTATCCCCCCCCCCCCCTCAAATTTTCCATATGTTGTACACGTAGACTTAGGAAATGACTGTCTGCAGGAAGACTAGTTCGCTATCGAAGAACCATCTAACTTTTGATAAAATATTATTTTTTCGAAAGATCAGACCTTAATCTTGAACTTCCATTAATCTCTTTAATACGTATTTTCTCTGAGCGCTAGCGGACCGATCCAAAGTTACCCCCCCCCCCTTCCAATTTTCCATATGTTGTACACGTAGAGTTAGGAAAATGACTGTCTGCAGGAAGACTAGTTCGCT
Organism: Strongylocentrotus purpuratus; assembly: GCF_000002235.5. Taxonomy (NCBI): domain Eukaryota; kingdom Metazoa; phylum Echinodermata; class Echinoidea; order Camarodonta; family Strongylocentrotidae; genus Strongylocentrotus; species Strongylocentrotus purpuratus. Next base: position 44,385,757 of record NW_022145594.1, read on the forward strand.
ATCGAAGAACCATCTAACTTTTGATAAAATAACATTTTTTCGAAAGATGAGACCTTAATCTTGAACTTCCATTAATCTCTTTAATACGTATTTTCTCTGAGCGCTAGCGGACCGATCCAAAGTTATCCCCCCCCCCCTTCCAATTTTCCATATGTTGTACACTTAGAGTTAGGAAAATGACTGTCTGCAGGAAGACTAGTCCGCTATCGAAGAACCATCTAACTTTTGATAAAATAGCATTTTTTCGAAAGATTAGACCTTGTTCTTGAACTTCCATTAATCTCTTTAATACGTATTTTCTCTGAGCGCTAGCGGACCGATCCAAAGTTACCCCCCCCCCCCTCCAATTTTCCATATGTTGTACACTTAGAGTTAGGAAAATGACTGTCTGCAGGAAGACTAGTTCGCTATCGAAGAACCATCTAACTTTTGATAAAATAGCATTTTTTCGAAAGATCAGACCTTAATCTTGAACTTCCATTAATCTCTTTAATACGTATTTTCTCTGAGCACTAGCGGACCGATCCAAAGTTACCCCCCCCCCCTTCCAATTTTCCATATGTTGTACACGTAGACTTAGGAAAATGACTGTCTGCAGGAAGACTAGTTCGCTATCGAAGAACCATCTAACTTTTGATAAAATAGCATTTTTTCGAAAGATGAGACCTTAATCTTGAACTTCCATTAATCTCTTTAATACGTATTTTCTCTGAGCGCTAGCGGACCGATCCAAAGTTACCCCCCCCCCCCCTCCAATTTTCCATATGTTGTACACGTAGAGTTAGGAAAATGACTGTCTGCAGGAAGACTAGTCCGCTATCGAAGAACCATCTAACTTTTGATAAAATAGCATTTTTTCGAAAGATGAGACCTTAATCTTGAACTTCCATTAATCTCTTTAATACGTATTTTCTCTGAGCGCTAGCGGACCGATCCAAAGTTATCCCCCCATCCCCTTCCAATTTTCCATATGTTGTACACGTAGAGTTAGGAAAATGACTGTCTGCAGGAAGACTAGTTCGCTATCGAAGAACCATCTAACTTTTGATAAAATAGCATTTTTTCGAAAGATCAGACCTTGTTCTTGAACTTCCATTAATCTCTTTAATATGTATTTTCTCTGAGCGCTAGCGGACCGATCCAAAGTTATCCCCCCCCCTCCAATTTTCCATATGTTGTACACGTAGAGTTAGAAAATGACTGTCTGCAGGAAGACTAGTTCGCTATCGAAGAACCATCTAACTTTTGATAAAATATCATTTTTTCGAAAGATCAGACCTTAATCTTGAACTTCCATTAATCTCTTTAATACGTATTTTCTCTGAGCGCTAGCGGACCGATCCAAAGTTACCCCCCCCCCCTTCCAATTTTCCATATGTTGTACACGTAGAGTTAGGAAAATGACTGTCTGCAGGAAGACTAGTTCGCTATCGAAGAACCATCTAACTTTTGATAAAATAGCATTTTTTCGAAAGATGAGACCTTAATCTTGAACTTCCATTAATCTCTTTAATACGTATTTTCTCTGAGCGCTAGCGGACCGATCCAAAGTTATCCCCCCATCCCCTTCCAATTTTCCATATGTTGTACACTTAGAGTTAGGAAAATGACTGTCTGCAGGAAGACTAGTCCGCTATCGAAGAACCATCTAACTTTTGATAAAATAGCATTTTTTTGAAAGATTAGACCTTGTTCTTGAACTTCCATTAATCTCTTTAATACGTATTTTCTCTGAGCGCTAGCGGACCGATCCAAAGTTACCCCCCCCCCCCCTCCAATTTTCCATATGTTGTACACTTAGAGTTAGGAAAATGACTGTCTGCAGGAAGACTAGTTCGCTATCGAAGAACCATCTAACTTTTGATAAAATAGCATTTTTTCGAAAGATCAGACCTTAATCTTGAACTTCCATTAATCTCTTTAATACGTATTTTCTCTGAGCACTAGCGGACCGATCCAAAGTTACCCCCCCCCCCTTCCAATTTTCCATATGTTGTACACGTAGAGTTATGAAAATGACTGTCTGCAGGAAGACTAGTTCGCTATCGAAGAACCATCTAACTTTTGATAAAATAGCATTTTTTCGAAAGATGAGACCTTAATCTTGAACTTCCATTAATCTCTTTAATACGTATTTTCTCTGAGCGCTAGCGGACCGATCCAAGTTACCCCCCCCCCCTCCAATTTTCCATATGTTGTACACGTAGAGTTAGGAAAATGACTGTCTGCAGGAAGACTAGTCCGCTATCGAAGAACCATCTAACTTTTGATAAAATAGCATTTTTTCGAAAGATGAGACCTTAATCTTGAACTTCCATTAATCTCTTTAATACGTATTTTCTCTGAGCGCTAGCGGACCGATCCAAAGTTATCCCCCCATCCCCTTCCAATTTTCCATATGTTGTACACGTAGACTTATGAAAATGACTGTCTGCAGGAAGACTAGTTCGCTATCGAAGAACCATCTAACTTTTGATAAAATAGTATTTTTTCGAAAGATCAGACCTTGTTCTTGAACCTCCATTAATCTCTTTAATACGTATTTTCTCTGAGCGCTAGCGGACCGATCCAAAGTTATCCCCCCCCCCCCTCAAATTTTCCATATGTTGTACACGTAGAGTTATGAAAATGACTGTCTGCAGGAAGACTAGTTCGCTATCGAAGAACCATCTAACTTTTGATAAAATATTATTTTTTCGAAAGATCAGACCTTAATCTTGAACCTCCATTAATCTCTTTAATACGTATTTTTTCTGAGCGCTAGCGGACCGATCCAAAGTTACCCCCCCCCCCTTCCAATTTTCCATATGTTGTACACGTAGAGTTAGGAAAATGACTGTCTGCAGGAAGACTAGTTCGCTATCGAAGAACCATCTAACTTTTGATAAAATAACATTTTTTCGAAAGATGAGACCTTAATCTTGAACTTCCATTAATCTCTTTAATACGTATTTTCTCTGAGCGCTAGCGGACCGATCCAAAGTTATCCCCCCCCCCTTCCAATTTTCCATATGTTGTACACTTAGAGTTAGGAAAATGACTGTCTGCAGGAAGACTAGTCCGCTATCGAAGAACCATCTAACTTTTGATAAAATAGCATTTTTTTGAAAGATTAGACCTTGTTCTTGAACTTCCATTAATCTCTTTAATACGTATTTTCTCTGAGCGCTAGCGGACCGATCCAAAGTTACCCCCCCCCCCCCTCCAATTTTCCATATGTTGTACACTTAGAGTTAGGAAAATGACTGTCTGCAGGAAGACTAGTTCGCTATCGAAGAACCATCTAACTTTTGATAAAATAGCATTTTTTCGAAAGATCAGACCTTAATCTTGAACTTCCATTAATCTCTTTAATACGTATTTTCTCTGAGCACTAGCGGACCGATCCAAAGTTACCCCCCCCCCTTCCAATTTTCCATATGTTGTACACGTAGAGTTAGGAAAATGACTGTCTGCAGGAAGACTAGTTCGCTATCGAAGAACCATCTAACTTTTGATAAAATAGCATTTTTTCGAAAGATGAGACCTTAATCTTGAACTTCCATTAATCTCTTTAATACGTATTTTCTCTGAGCGCTAGCGGACCGATCCAAAGTTACCCCCCCCCCCTCCAATTTTCCATATGTTGTACACGTAGAGTTAGGAAAATGACTGTCTGCAGGAAGACTAGTCCGCTATCGAAGAACCATCTAACTTTTGATAAAATAGCATTTTTTCGAAAGATGAGACCTTAATCTTGAACTTCCATTAATCTCTTTAATACGTATTTTCTCTGAGCGCTAGCGGACCGATCCAAAGTTACCCCCCCATCCCCTTCCAATTTTCCATATGTTGTACACGTAGACTTATGAAAATGACTGTCTGCAGGAAGACTAGTTCGCTATCGAAGAACCATCTAACTTTTGATAAAATAGTATTTTTTCGAAAGATCAGACCTTGTTCTTGAACCTCCATTAATCTCTTTAATATGTATTTTCTCTGAGCGCTAGCGGACCGATCCAAAGTTATCCCCCCATCCCCTTCCAATTTTCCATATGTTGTACACTTAGAGTTAGGAAAATGACTGTCTGCAGGAAGACTAGTCCGCTATCGAAGAACCATCTAACTTTTGATAAAATAGCATTTTTTCGAAAGATTAGACCTTGTTCTTGAACCTCCATTAATCTCTTTAATACGTATTTTCTCTGAGCGCTAGCGGACCGATCCAAAGTTACCCCCCCCCCTCCAATTTTCCATATGTTGTACACTTAGAGTTAGAAAATGACTGTCTGCAGGAAGACTAGTTCGCTATCGAAGAACCATCTAACTTTTGATAAAATAGCATTTTTTCGAAAGATGAGACCTTAATCTTGAACTTCCATTAATCTCTTTAAATGTATTTTCTCTGAGCGCTAGCGGACCGATCCAAAGTTACCCCCCCCCTCCAATTTTCCATATGTTGTACACGTAGAGTTAGGAAAATGACTGTCTGCAGGAAGACTAGTTCGCTATCGAAGAACCATCTAACTTTTGATAAAATAGCATTTTTTCGAAAGATGAGACCTTAATCTTGAACTTCCATTAATCTCTTTAATACGTATTTTCTCTGAGCGCTAGCGGACCGATCCAAAGTTATCCCCCCATCCCCTTCCAATTTTCCATATGTTGTACACTTAGAGTTAGGAAAATGACTGTCTGCAGGAAGACTAGTCCGCTATCGAAGAACCATCTAACTTTTGATAAAATAGCATTTTTTTGAAAGATTAGACCTTGTTCTTGAACTTCCATTAATCTCTTTAATACGTATTTTCTCTGAGCGCTAGCGGACCGATCCAAAGTTACCCCCCCCCCCCTCCAATTTTCCATATGTTGTACACTTAGAGTTAGGAAAATGACTGTCTGCAGGAAGACTAGTTCGCTATCGAAGAACCATCTAACTTTTGATAAAATAGCATTTTTTCGAAAGATCAGACCTTAATCTTGAACTTCCATTAATCTCTTTAATACGTATTTTCTCTGAGCGCTAGCGGACCGATCCAAAGTTACCCCCCCCCCCTTCCAATTTTCCATATGTTGTACACGTAGAGTTATGAAAATGACTGTCTGCAGGAAGACTAGTTCGCTATCGAAGAACCATCTAACTTTTGATAAAATAGCATTTTTTCGAAAGATGAGACCTTAATCTTGAACTTCCATTAATCTCTTTAATATGTATTTTCTCTGAGCGCTAGCGGACCGATCCAAAGTTATCCCCCCCCCCTTCCAATTTTCCATATGTTGTACACTTAGAGTTAGGAAAATGACTGTCTGCAGGAAGACTAGTCCGCTATCGAAGAACCATCTAACTTTTGATAAAATAGCATTTTTTCGAAAGATTAGACCTTGTTCTTGAACTTCCATTAATCTCTTTAATACGTATTTTCTCTGAGCGCTAGCGGACCGATCCAAAGTTACCCCCCCCCCTCAAATTTTCCATATGTTGTACACTTAGAGTTAGGAAAATGACTGTCTGCAGGAAGACTAGTTCGCTATCGAAGAACCATCTAACTTTTGATAAAATAGCATTTTTTCGAAAGATGAGACCTTAATCTTGAACTTCCATTAATCTCTTTAATACGTATTTTCTCTGAGCGCTAGCGGACCGATCCAAAGTTATCCCCCCCCCCCTCAAATTTTCCATATGTTGTACACGTAGACTTATGAAAATGACTGTCTGCAGGAAGACTAGTTCGCTATCGAAGAACCATCTAACTTTTGATAAAATATTATTTTTTCGAAAGATCAGACCTTAATCTTGAACCTCCATTAATCTCTTTAATACGTATTTTTTCTGAGCGCTAGCGGACCGATCCAAAGTTACCCCCCCCCCCCTTCCAATTTTCCATATGTTGTACACGTAGAGTTAGGAAAATGACTGTCTGCAGGAAGACTAGTTCGCTATCGAAGAACCATCTAACTTTTGATAAAATAACATTTTTTCGAAAGATGAGACCTTAATCTTGAACTTCCATTAATCTCTTTAATACGTATTTTCTCTGAGCGCTAGCGGACCGATCCAAAGTTATCCCCCCATCCCCTTCCAATTTTCCATATGTTGTACACTTAGAGTTAGGAAAATGACTGTCTGCAGGAAGACTAGTCCGCTATCGAAGAACCATCTAACTTTTGATAAAATAGCATTTTTTTGAAAGATTAGACCTTGTTCTTGAACTTCCATTAATCTCTTTAATACGTATTTTCTCTGAGCGCTAGCGGACCGATCCAAAGTTACCCCCCCCCCCCAATTTTCCATATGTTGTACACTTAGAGTTAGGAAAATGACTGTCTGCAGGAAGACTAGTTCGCTATCGAAGAACCATTTAACTTTTGATAAAATAGCATTTTTCGAAAGATCAGACCTTAATCTTGAACTTCCATTAATCTCTTTAATACGTATTTTCTCTGAGCACTAGCGGACCGATCCAAAGTTACCCCCCCCCCCTTCCAATTTTCCATATGTTGTAGACGTAGACTTATGAAAATGACTGTCTGCAGGAAGACTAGTTCGCTATCGAAGAACCATCTAACTTTTGATAAAATAGCATTTTTTCGAAAGATAAGACCTTAATCTTGAACTTCCATTAATCTCTTTAATACGTATTTTCTCTGAGCGCTAGCGGACCGATCCAAAGTTACCCCCCCCCCCTCCAATTTTCCATATGTTGTACACGTAGAGTTAGGAAAATGACTGTCTGCAGGAAGACTAGTCCGCTATCGAAGAACCATCTAACTTTTGATAAAATAGCATTTTTTCGAAAGATGAGACCTTAATCTTGAACTTCCATTAATCTCTTTAATACGTATTTTCTCTGAGCGCTAGCGGACCGATCCAAAGTTATCCCCCCATCCCCTTCCAATTTTCCATATGTTGTACACGTAGACTTATGAAAATGACTGTCTGCAGGAAGACTAGTTCGCTATCGAAGAACCATCTAACTTTTGATAAAATAGTATTTTTTCGAAAGATCAGACCTTGTTCTTGAACCTCCATTAATCTCTTTAATATGTATTTTCTCTGAGCGCTAGCGACCGATCCAAAGTTATCCCCCCATCCCCTTCCAATTTTCCATATGTTGTACACTTAGAGTTAGGAAAATGACTGTCTGCAGGAAGACTAGTCCGCTATCGAAGAACCATCTAACTTTTGATGAAATAGCATTTTTTCGAAAGATGAGACCTTAATCTTGAACTTCCATTAATCTCTTTAATATGTATTTTCTCTGAGCGCTAGCGGACCGATCCAAAGTTATCCCCCCATCCCCTTCCAATTTTCCATATGTTGTACACTTAGAGTTAGGAAAATGACTGTCTGCAGGAAGACTAGTCCGCTATCGAAGAACCATCTAACTTTTGATAAAATAGCATTTTTTCGAAAGATTAGACCTTGTTCTTGAACTTCCATTAATCTCTTTAATACGTATTTTCTCTGAGCGCTAGCGGACCGATCCAAAGTTACCCCCCCCCCTCCAATTTTCCATATGTTGTACACGTAGAGTTAGGAAAATGACTGTCTGCAGGAAGACTAGTTCGCTATCGAAGAACCATCTAACTTTTGATAAAATAGTATTTTTTCGAAAGATTAGACCTTTTTCTTGAACCTCCATTAATCTCTTTAATATGTATTTTCTCTGAGCGCTAGCGGACCGATCCAAAGTTATCCCCCCCCCCTCCAATTTTCCATATGTTGTACACGTAGAGTTATGAAAATGACTGTCTGCAGGAAGACTAGTTCGCTATCGAAGAACCATCTAACTTTTGATAAAATAGTATTTTTTCGAAAGATCAGACCTTAATCTTGAACCTCCATTAATCTCTTTAATACGTATTTTCTCTGAGCGCTAGCGGACCGATCCAAAGTTATCCCCCCCCCCCTCAAATTTTCCATATGTTGTACACGTAGACTTATGAAAATGACTGTCTGCAGGAAGACTAGTTCGCTATCGAAGAACCATCTAACTTTTGATAAAATATTATTTTTTCGAAAGATCAGACCTTAATCTTGAACTTCCATTAATCTCTTTAATACGTATTTTTTCTGAGCGCTAGCGGACCGATCCAAAGTTACCCCCCCCCCCCTTCCAATTTTCCGTATGTTGTACACGTAGAGTTAGGAAAATGACTGTCTGCAGGAAGACTAGTTCGCTATCGAAGAACCATCTAACTTTTGATAAAATATCATTTTTTCGAAAGATGAGACCTTAATCTTGAACTTCCATTAATCTCTTTAATACGTATTTTCTCTGAGCGCTAGCGGACCGATCCAAAGTTATCCCCCCACCCCCTTCCAATTTTCCATATGTTGTACACTTAGAGTTAGGAAAATGACTGTCTGCAGGAAGACTAGTCCGCTATCGAAGAACCATCTAACTTTTGATAAAATAGCATTTTTTTGAAAGATTAGACCTTGTTCTTGAACTTCCATTAATCCCTTTAATACGTATTTTCTCTGAGCGCTAGCGGACCGATCCAAAGTTACCCCCCCCCTCCAATTTTCCATATGTTGTACACTTAGAGTTAGGAAAATGACTGTCTGCAGGAAGACTAGTTCGCTATCGAAGAACCATTAACTTTTGATAAAATAGAATTTTTCGAAAGATCAGACCTTAATCTTGAACTTCCATTAATCTCTTTAATACGTATTTTCTCTGAGCACTAGCGGACCGATCCAAAGTTACCCCCCCCCCCTTCCAATTTTCCATATGTTGTACACGTAGACTTATGAAAATGACTGTCTGCAGGAAGACTAGTTCGCTATCGAAGAACCATCTAACTTTTGATAAAATAGCATTTTTTCGAAAGATGAGACCTTAATCTTGAACTTCCATTAATCTCTTTAATACGTATTTTCTCTGAGCGCTAGCGGACCGATCCAAAGTTACCCCCCCCCCCCTCCAATTTTCCATATGTTGTACACGTAGAGTTAGGAAAATGACTGTTTGCAGGAAGACTAGTCCGCTATCGAAGAACCATCTAACTTTTAATAAAATAGCATTTTTTCGAAAGATGAGACCTTAATCTTGAACTTCCATTAATCTCTTTAATACGTATTTTCTCTGAGCGCTAGCGGACCGATCCAAAGTTATCCCCCCATCCCCTTCCAATTTTCCATATGTTGTACACGTAGACTTATGAAAATGACTGTCTGCAGGAAGACTAGTTCGCTATCGAAGAACCATCTAACTTTTGATAAAATAGTATTTTTTCGAAAGATCAGACCTTGTTCTTGAACCTCCATTAATCTCTTTAATATGTATTTTCTCTGAGCGCTAGCGGACCGATCCAAAGTTACCCCCCCCCCCCTCAAATTTTCCATATGTTGTACACGTAGAGTTAGGAAAATGACTGTCTGCAGGAAGACTAGTTCGCTATCGAAAACCATCTAACTTTTGATAAAATATTATTTTTTCGAAAGATCAGACCTTAATCTTGAACCTCCATTAATCTCTTTAATACGTATTTTTTCTGAGCGCTAGCGGACCGATCCAAAGTTACCCCCCCCCCCTTCCAATTTTCCATATGTTGTACACGTAGAGTTAGGAAAATGACTGTCTGCAGGAAGACTAGTTCGCTATCGAAGAACCATCTAACTTTTGATAAAATAACATTTTTTCGAAAGATGAGACCTTAATCTTGAACTTCCATTAATCTCTTTAATACGTATTTTCTCTGAGCGCTAGCGGACCGATCCAAAGTTATCCCCCCATCCCCTTCCAATTTTCCATATGTTGTACACTTAGAGTTAGGAAAATGACTGTCTGCAGGAAGACTAGTCCGCTATCGAAGAACCATCTAACTTTTGATAAAATAGCATTTTTTTGAAAGATTAGACCTTGTTCTTGAACTTCCATTAATCTCTTTAATACGTATTTTCTCTGAGCGCTAGCGGACCGATCCAAAGTTACCCCCCCCCCCCTCCAATTTTCCATATGTTGTACACTTAGAGTTAGGAAAATGACTGTCTGCAGGAAGACTAGTTCGCTATCGAAGAACCATTTAACTTTTGATAAAATAGCAATTTTTCGAAAGATCAGACCTTAATCTTGAACTTCCATTAATCTCTTTAATACGTATTTTCTCTGAGCACTAGCGGACCGATCCAAAGTTACCCCCACCCCCTTCCAATTTTCCATATGTTGTACACGTAGACTTATGAAAATGACTGTCTGCAGGAAGACTAGTTCGCTATCGAAGAACCATCTAACTTTTGATAAAATAGCATTTTTTCGAAAGATGAGACCTTAATCTTGAACTTCCATTAATCTCTTTAATACGTATTTTCTCTGAGCGCTAGCGGACCGATCCAAAGTTACCCCCCCCCCTCCAATTTTCCATATGTTGTACACGTAGAGTTAGGAAAATGACTGTTTGCAGGAAGACTAGTCCGCTATCGAAGAACCATCTAACTTTTGATAAAATAGCATTTTTTCGAAAGATGAGACCTTAATCTTGAACTTCCATTAATCTCTTTAATACGTATTTTCTCTGAGCGCTAGCGGACCGATCCAAAGTTATCCCCCCATCCCCTTCCAATTTTCCATATGTTGTACACGTAGACTTATGAAAATGACTGTCTGCAGGAAGACTAGTTCGCTATCGAAGAACCATCTAACTTTTGATAAAATAGTATTTTTTCGAAAGATCAGACCTTGTTCTTGAACCTCCATTAATCTCTTTAATATGTATTTTCTCTGAGCGCTAGCGGACCGATCCAAAGTTATCCCCCCCCCCCTCAAATTTTCCATATGTTGTACACGTAGACTTATGAAAATGACTGTCTGCAGGAAGACTAGTTCGCTATCGAAAAACCATCTAACTTTTGATAAAATATTATTTTTTCGAAAGATCAGACCTTAATCTTGAACCTCCATTAATCTCTTTAATACGTATTTTTTCTGAGCGCTAGCGGACCGATCCAAAGTTACCCCCCCCCCCTTCCAATTTTCCGTATGTTGTACACGTAGAGTTAGGAAAATGACTGTCTGCAGGAAGACTAGTTCGCTATCGAAGAACCATCTAACTTTTGATAAAATAACATTTTTTCGAAAGATGAGACCTTAATCTTGAACTTCCATTAATCTCTTTAATACGTATTTTCTCTGAGCGCTAGCGGACCGATCCAAAGTTATCCCCCCATCCCCTTCCAATTTTCCATATGTTGTACACTTAGAGTTAGGAAAATGACTGTCTGCAGGAAGACTAGTCCGCTATCGAAGAACCATCTAACTTTTGATAAAATAGCATTTTTTTGAAAGATTAGACCTTGTTCTTGAACTTCCATTAATCTCTTTAGTACGTATTTTCTCTGAGCGCTAGCGGACCGATCCAAAGTTACCCCCCCCCCCTCCAATTTTCCATATGTTGTACACTTAGAGTTAGGAAAATGACTGTCTGCAGGAAGACTAGTTCGCTATCGAAGAACCATTTAACTTTTGATAAAATAGCATTTTTTCGAAAGATCAGACCTTAATCTTGAACTTCCATTAATCTCTTTAATACGTATTTTCTCTGAGCACTAGCGGACCGATCCAAAGTTACCCCCACCCCCTTCCAATTTTCCATATGTTGTAGACGTAGACTTATGAAAATGACTGTCTGCAGGAAGACTAGTTCGCTATCGAAGAACCATCTAACTTTTGATAAAATAGCATTTTTTCGAAAGATGAGACCTTAATCTTGAACTTCCATTAATCTCTTTAATACGTATTTTCTCTGAGCGCTAGCGGACCGATCCAAAGTTACCCCCCCCCCCCCTCCAATTTTCCATATGTTGTACACGTAGAGTTAGGAAAATGACTGTTTGCAGGAAGACTTGTCCGCTATCGAAGAACCATCTAACTTTTAATAAAATAGCATTTTTTCGAAAGATGAGACCTTAATCTTGAACTTCCATTAATCTCTTTAATACGTATTTTCTCTGAGCGCTAGCGGACCGATCCAAAGTTATCCCCCCATCCCCTTCCAATTTTCCATATGTTGTACACGTAGACTTATGAAAATGACTGTCTGCAGGAAGACTAGTTCGCTATCGAAGAACCATCTAACTTTTGATAAAATAGTATTTTTTCGAAAGATCAGACCTTGTTCTTGAACCTCCATTAATCTCTTTAATATGTATTTTCTCTGAGCGCTAGCAGACCGATCCAAAGTTATCCCCCCATCCCCTTCCAATTTTCCATATGTTGTACACTTAGAGTTAGGAAAATGACTGTCTGCAGGAAGACTAGTCCGCTATCGAAGAACCATCTAACTTTTGATAAAATAGCATTTTTTCGAAAGATTAGACCTTGTTCTTGAACCTCCATTAATCTCTTTAATATGTATTTTCTCTGAGCGCTAGCTGACCGATCCAAAGTTACCCCCCCCCCCTCAAATTTTCCATATGTTGTACACTTAGAGTTACGAAAATGACTGTCTGCAGGAAGGCTAGTTCGCTATCGAAGAACCATCTAACTTTTAATAAAATAGCATTTTTTCGAAAGATGAGACCTTAATCTTGAACTTCCATTAATCTCTTTAAATGTATTTTCTCTGAGCACTAGCGGACCGATCCAAAGTTACCCCCCCCCCCCTCCAATTTTCCATATGTTATACACGAAGAATTATGAAAATGACTGTCTGCAGGAAGACTAGTTCGCTATCGAAGAACCATCTAACTTTTGATAAAATAGTATTTTTTCGAAAGATGAGACCTTAATCTTGAACCTCCATTAATCTCTTTAATACGTATTTTCTCTGAGCGCTAGCGGACCCATCCAAAGTTATCCCCCATCCCCTTCCAATTTTCCATATGTTGTACACTTAGAGTTAGGAAAATGACTGTCTGCAGGAAGACTAGTCCGCTATCGAAGAACCATCTAACTTTTGATAAAATAGCATTTTTTTGAAAGATTAGACCTTGTTCTTGAACTTCCATTAATCCCTTTAGTACGTATTTTCTCTGAGCGCTAGCGGACCGATCCAAAGTTACCCCCCCCCCCTCCAATTTTCCATATGTTGTACACTTAGAGTTAGGAAAATGACTGTCTGCAGGAAGACTAGTTCGCTATCGAAGAACCATTTAACTTTTGATAAAATAGCAATTTTTCGAAAGATCAGACCTTAATCTTGAACTTCCATTAATCTCTTTAATACGTATTTTCTCTGAGCACTAGCGGACCGATCCAAAGTTACCCCCCACCCCCTTCCAATTTTCCATAATGTTGTAGACGTAGACTTATGAAAATGACTGTCTGCAGGAAGACTACTTCGCTATCGAAGAACCATCTAACTTTTGATAAAATAGCATTTTTTCGAAAGATGAGACCTTAATCTTGAACTTCCATTAATCTCTTTAATATGTATTTTCTCTGAGCGCTAGCGGCCCGATCCAAAGTTATCCCCCCATCCCCTTCCAATTTTCCATATGTTGTACACTTAGAGATAGGAAAATGACTGTCTGCAGGAAGACTAGTCCGCTATCGAAGAACCATCTAACTTTTGATAAAATAGCATTTTTTCGAAAGATTAGACCTTGTTCTTGAACCTCCATTAATCTCTTTAATATGTATTTTCTCTGAGCGCTAGCTGACCGATCCAAAGTTACCCCCCCCCCCTCAAATTTTCCATATGTTGTACACTTAGAGTTACGAAAATGACTGTCTGCAGGAAGGCTAGTTCGCTATCGAAGAACCATCTAACTTTTAATAAAATAGCATTTTTTCGAAAGATGAGACCTTAATCTTGAACTTCCATTAATCTCTTTAATACGTATTTTCTCTGAGCGCTAGCTGACCGATCCAAAGTTATCCCCCCATCCCCTTCCAATTTTCCATATGTTGTACACTTAGAGTTAGGAAATGACTGTCTGCAGGAAGACTAGTCCGCTATCGAAGAACCATCTAACTTTTGATAAAATAGCATTTTTTCGAAAGATTAGACCTTGTTCTTAAACTTCCATTAATCTCTTTAATACGTATTTTCTCTGAGCGCTAGCGGACCGATCCAAAGTTACCCCCCCCCCCCTCCAAATTTTCCATAATGACCCAAAATGACCGTCTATTTTAACCTTAATTTTTCTAGTTTGATATAAAAAATAATATAATTTATTATTTTTGCAAACTATTCGTTTTTGTTTAAAATCAGGTTAATAAATAATTTATTTAGTTGCATTAATGAAATTTTAATTTAAGACCCTTATACTTTTTACATTCTTCAAATTGGTTTTCCGGCTGGAATCCGGCCAACTTCCATTCAATCCGTTGTTTCAATACAAATTGAAATTGCTGCTGCTACGGACGCTTAACTGAATATTTCGTAAGGTTGTAAGTTGTGTAAACTTGCATAGCCAATTTAATTACCAGTTGCAAATGACAACAAAGGCCCTCATAAAAAGATAATAAAGCTATAACACATTATTTTAATAAACATTTTTGAATTATTCAAGATTATAAAAGTATCTTATATTACTGACTTTTATAATTTTTTTCATTCTAGAATCAAAATTACTCAACAGTAGACCCGTGATTAATTTGGCAGCTAGCGCTGCTATACTTGAAAACGAGATGTGCTGCTAGCTTTCACTTGGTGCAAGCTCCTTCAAATCCTTGTTCTTAAAAATTGTAAAATTCAGTATAATCTTTGCCTCGAAGACTGAAATGAATGACCAGGCAGATAGAACATTATGGGTTGGGAATCTTGACCCAAGAGTGACTGATGAAATACTCTTTGAGCTGTTCTTACAGGTGGGTAATCTTGATGACTAGTGTGAGTGTGCCGACTGTGATTGTAATTTGTATGTGGATGAATGCGTTTTAGATGTTCAGCGGACAATAACCCGCACCCACGCCGCCTCTAGCGGGCCATGGAGCGCGTGTGTGGTGTCTGGTCAGGTCGCCCCCAAGCCGGTCGCCTCCTATACGCAGTCGCCTCCTATACGCAGTCGCCTCCTAACGTAGTCGCCCCCAAATTGTGTGGTCGAGTCGCCTCCTATACACAGTCGCCTCCTATACACAGTCGCCCCCTATATACACAGTCGCCCCCTACGTACAAAGGCAGTACGCTAGCGCATAACCTAAGCAGGTTATTTAATATATAATGATGTCCACCTTCTTCTAGATAACTATTTTGTGCTAAAGTATAATGTGATAAACGTTTCATTTTATTTTGATGCAACAGAGATTTACATTCAAAGGTTTTACTTTTTATTATTGTACAGTAATATTCTTCTCATTTCGACATTATCAGCCACTGGTTCTCTGTTACATTCCCTAAACTAAAGAAAAGGTATATGTGAGAGGGGGGCCTGGGGGGGGGGGGGGGGTTAGAAAGTTGGACGTAGCCTGTATAGACCGTACTGTATTCATTGTTATGATATTTGTCTCTCCTCCTCCAATCACTCCCTTCCGGCTCTGATTTTGTTCTTTAGTTTGTCTCTTTTGGTGTGATTATCTTTTCGCTAAAGTATAATGTCCGACGTATACCATCAGGAATATGTTATAATAATTAATCTCAAGGAAGGGATGATGCCGGGATACAAGCAAATGGCGGAATAGACAACATTATGGAAGATGAAGATGGACATAGAGAGAGAGAGAGGGAGAGAGAGGGGGTGGCGGGAGATAGAAAGTTGGACGTAGTCTGTACTGTATTTATTATTATGATAATTGTCTCACCGACTCCCCCCCCCCCCCCCAGCTCATATTTTTTTCTTTAGTTTTTCTCTTTTTTGTTTGTAATATATCGTTTGGCTTAACCGACGTATATACCGTCAATATAGCATAATAATTTTTTATTTTATTTATCAGTTTGAATTAACAGAGATTTACAGTAATATTCTTCTCATTTCGATATTATCAGCCCCTCGTTCTCTATTTTGTTCCCTAAACTAGATATAAGGTATAACATGTGAGAGGGGGAAGGGATAGAAAGTTGGACGTAGCCTGTATACTGTATTCATTGTTATGATATTTGTCTCTCCTCCTCCAATCACTCCCTTCCGGCTCTGATTTTGTTCTTTAGTTTTTTCTCTTTTGGTGTGATTATATCTTTTCGCTAAAGTATAATGTCAGACGTATACCATCAGGAATATGTTATAATAATTAATCTCAAGGAAGGGATGATGCCGGGATACAAGCAAATGGCAGAATAGACAACATTATGGAAGATGAAGATGGACATAGACAGAGAGAGGGAGAGAGGGGGGGGGGAGAGTGGGTTGGCGGGAGATAGAAAGTTGGACGTAGTCTGTACTGTATTTATCATTATGATATTTTTCTCTTAATCCTTGTCTGAATTCAGTTTTCCCTCACCGCGCTGACGTTTCATTAAATTATTAGAAAATGGTTTTCGACTCTTAATCCTTGTCTGAATTAAGTCCCCCCCCCTTCCGCATGAAGCGCGGAAGCTTTGACGTTTCATTAAATTATTAGAGAAAGAACAAAAAAGACGATTCGTTGTACCGACTCTTCATCATTGTTTGAATTATCAAAAATGTTTCTTTGTTATTATTATTGTTTCAGCGTTATCCTCCGCGCGCTTTATAATAATGAAGGACAAAAGCGCCGCGACATAGTAATAAGGTATGTATTTGGAAGAATAACTGCTTTTTATTTGTGCACAGATTAAAAGAAGTGACATCTATACACAAAATCAACACAAATTATTATTATTATTAGACAGGTTAAGGTTGGAACCTACTAGTGCTTTCGAATACTTGAAAAGATGAGCAGATGTTCATGTTGGTCACGCATGGTCGTCCCTTACAATATTCATTAAACAAAATCACGCACTTATTATATAATGAATTGAGAGTAAAATTAGATAACGTTTCGTTCATTTGGGTCTATTTCGATCTATTTGCTTCATAATAAACTTATAAAAGTCATGTAGAGACATTCTCTTCTATTTCTATTTTTAAACTTTTACAACTATCTCATGACGACACGTTCTAGTATGGGTCTTGTAAGTAGTGAACACAAACTATATGGGATTAAAAAGGGATCTGAAAATGCTCTAATTTGCTTGAGTGTACAAAATTATACTTGAGAAAAGCTAAGAAAGCCAATCTATTAAATCCTTATTATCTCTATAGCCTGTGGATACTCCCTTAAGTTCCGTCACTAAGCCAGCCAGAACGATTTATTTATTTATTTATTTTAAATGGTTTATTTCATTAAAAAACATTCGCGGCCCGAGAGCCGAATCAGTTTCTTTTACAACGTATACATCAGTGACAAAGTAAAATTACACATAAAAATTATGCATGGTAGCATAATGGTAGTAAAATTGCAATTCTTTTGAACATAATTGTGCTTCAACGACCTTGGCAAATTGCTTGGTACACTCTGAAAACTGAAATGTTAAATCACCATTTAAAAGGGCCGAGGAGTGACCACTCTTTCAAAATGGTAGATTAACACTTTGAACATGCTGGATCCAACACTATAAAGGTCGAATCTAGCAGGTTAAAAGAAACAATCTGACATTTTAAAAGAGTGGTCACTCCTCGGCCCTTTTAAATTTACATTTAACATTTCAGTTTTTAGAGTGTACATATACAGAAATCTGAATTGTATTACCATATTTGCAATTAAATTATATACTGAACTTATACAATATAATTATGAATAGTGATACATTTTTGATATTCAAAAGAATTAAATGTTTTAGTTGGAAAATGCATAGCCAGATGGGTATGGTTACTATGGTATAATAACAGAAACAAAGACAACAACAGAAACCGAATCCAGGAATTATAAAATCAAATAGATGCTACAATGATTTAAACAAATTATACATTGTAGGCAAAATGCAGAACATTTTGTATTTGGGCCAATTTACTAAAAGGTACATGTAGAATATGATATTGCATAAAAATAACTTAAATAAGATAAGTTTCGCATAAAAAACATAGGTAAAAGTTTGCCATTGTAATATTCGATATATAGTGTGCATCATCTTGGGAATTGTTAAAAGTCAAACAGGATTTTATACAATTAAAACTGATTTAGTTTTAAAAAAAAAGTAAAATTCTATATTCTAACCCTAGTAACATTATTAAAAAATGCATTCACATGTCACCCTTTTATTTAAGAACTTATACCAGAGAAAGAGAGAGAGAGAGAGAAAGAAGGAGAGTGAGAATAGGGAGAGAGAGGGGGTGGGAGAGAGATAGGGAGAGATAGAGGGAGAGAGAGAGGAGAGAGAGATAGAGAGAGAAAGAGAGAGAGAGAGAGAGGGGGGGGGGGGGGGGGGGACAAAGAGTGAGAGTAACAAGACAGTGAGCTAGCCAGAAAGCCATGAAGAGGGTCTCCCCGCTCCGCAGCACAGCACTGACAGAGAGGAGACAATAATATTGAGAGAGTGATCGATGTGTTAGTACGTAAGCTGGTGGAAACTTAGATGCAAATATCCTCGAAAATATGCGTTACAATGGAAAACTCGAGGAAAATTGTCAATATTTAGTAATATCATAGAACTGAGATGCCAGGAACTAAAAATGGCTTGACTTTGAACTTGTAAAAGACATCAAATTGAAACAACAAATTAGGGGGCGAGCTGACCAAAAAACTGGGGGCGAGCTGACCAAGAATCCCAAAATCGGCAAACAAAATCGGGAGGCGACATGACCAATTGAGGGCGACTTTGTAAGGGGGCGGGCTGACATTAGGCGAGCTGACATGGAACCGCGTGTGTTACCACTACTTCCTAGTAACTGTTAGATCTAGTACTACTAGTGCAATGCAGTGCCTGGTATTGTAACATGTATGGAACTAGTGTAGACAGAAATAACTGTCTGTTATGGGAACTCTGTTATAAAACTGACATTTGTCATCCTTCCCCAGCCACACACAAATTCAAAAAATTTCAAAAAAATATATTTAAAAAATTGACTTGAAAACACGTTAGACAATTAAATCTAGATCTAGAGTCTAGTCTGAACCGAGTCGGTCCTGAGCAAATTTGAAGAAATTATATTTTTAATTGTTGTAAAGTCTACAACCAAAGATATAGAGTAGTGGCTCTGGTCTGCGGCCGATCGGCGGGAACTGCCGATTCTATTTTTATTGGAATACTCACAGAATACTTCAATACCCTCAATAAAGAGTCCATATACTTACTTATTAAATAGAAGTCACAAATAACCTAACTGACCCACAGCATGGTCAGCATTGACCACGTTTCGAAATGCTTCGAGTTCCCCGGTTTGCGGGCACGCATTACCGGTTTGCGGCACGCGTACGTCACAAAGCTTTATGCGCTACGTCACGATGAAAGCATGTACCAAATTACTACGGGTAACCCAAATTCTCATGTTTATCTGTTGCTACGGTAAATTTGTCAAGTTTTAAACAATTTCACCTTTTCCTCGAATGGATCATCCCATCCGGGGGTAAGTACTACTAGAAACTATCAGGTCATAGCGGGTACACACATCAGCACACATACCATCATACACGATCCCGCATGTTATGTGTGTATTAACACCCCCCGCCGCAAACCAGAAAAAACACGTAATTACGTGCCGGTTTGCGGCCACCCCATGCAACTGGCCATGCGGTGGCACAATCAAAATATCTGCGATAGGAGACAGACCACAGCCATCATACTTCCACAAAAACATCAAATTTCACCTCCAATCGGACAAATATCGGACAAATAGAGCTACAATATTGATCTAGTCATGCCTCGATTTCTTAACTTAAAAGTTAGCACCTGCTGGAATTTTCATCGGCGACTGGTGCCGTAGATTTCCGACATCGCTGACGGATACTCCGTACCGACAGGAGCACCTACTACGGACGTTTTCGGCAAAGCAGAACTTACCGTGGAATCCACGGTAGGTTTCAATGATTATTATCGAGTCATATTCATTTTATTTTTATAACAAATACCCCTGGCCGCAAACCGGGCGATGCCGCAAACCGGAGACTCTACTCTAGACCTAAGGCTAAGAATAGGGAGGCCAATGCCCGGGCGTAAGGCTTCTACACCTACGATTTGTGCGCTCGTCGCCCACTTCAAAAAATTAGCAAAGGGAAAAAAATGATGTAAAAATAAAAATTGAAGAAAATAAGAAAAGAAAATACAATTATACATTTCACAACATACCTATAAAGTATAATCACGGATCTGTAACAGTCTTTCACCATTTGTTGACAATCTTGCAGATTTTGACGTTTTTTAATCCAATAATTGTGGTTGCAGACGACCTTGACGCACTCGCACCACCGACTAAGAAAATCCTAGAGGGCGTAGAGGTTTGCTCACTAAAAACCTTCTCATTGGCAGAAGGTAGACCCTAAAAATATGGGATCCGTTTTGAGTAAAGAACTTTTGATAGAGATCAACATTTCAGATGTTCACAATTGCCACTTCTAACAACTAGAAAATATAAAGAAAAAAGATTATATCTTTTTAAATACAGATTTTTACAAACTGAACATTCGAAAGTAGATAGAGTACGATGTTTCTGTCAATCTTGCGTTGGTTTGAGCCCTATAGCTACATCCATCTCAAAATGAGAAGGAAAACAGTGAACAGTGACGTCATTGTTCGCGCCAAAAATAAAGGGTATTGCGACATAATCTGAGCTCCGGTCAGATCGTGTGCAAAGCGTAGTCTTATTTATAGACCCTAGTACCTTATTCTCACAGCACTAGATACGAGTGTCGTGCAGTAATGTATGAGAAGTGTTAAAAAAGATATTTCAGTAAAAAAAAAAGTCTACGTGAGCAGTCTATACTCCAATTGAGAATTGAAATGAAAGCCATGATTTGAAGGTGTGTGTTGTATGATACATGGTTAGTGAGTGTGTATGTTACGTATAGCGAAAGGGAGAGAGAGAGAGAGAGAGAGAGAGAAATATTAGTACACGACTACACGTACGTTGCATGCATGGATGTGCGCTATGATTGTGTTCGCTGCAAGATGGATTTTAATTGGACCTCGTATTCGTAACTTCTCGATCCTTGATAATAAGGAATACTCATGAGGAAATCAAATTATTGGAATACACATCTAAGGTAAATATCAATGAATTATATATATTTCTTTCCTTTTTTGAACCATCGTCTTCGGCTCGTAGTAGTAGAAGATGTAATCGTTCGCACATTGATGGCTGGACTTCAGCCTGCATCGGGGCTTGTCTGTGTCGGTGGAGGGATCAACTAAGAAGAAGAAGGTGTGTACGTGTGCGACCGATTCAAGGCTAGCCGCTGTTGAGTGATTGCACTTTCGCGCGAAGTTTTAAACTTCATCATGAACTTTGTCCCTCGGGCCTGTCTAATTATGAACGTAACTTTGCGACATGAAATATAATTGTTTCAAGGCTCTTACGTACGGAAAGGCGTAGAAGGAAGCTGGATAAAAAGAGCTGGATATCTCCTATTTGATGGAACTTCTGGAGTCGGCAGATGGGTGGATTTTCTTAGTGAAAGTAAATGCTTTCTTTTAATCTTAGTTTTAGTATAAACAAATTAGTAATTAAAAAGTTAGATTTGGGCATTGGCCTCCCTACTAAGAAGAAGAATTAGATCTAGAGTAAAGGAGCCGGTAATCGGCCAGCTCCAGTTTTCGGCCGATTGGTTGGATGCAAGGTAAAATCACTCTAAAATACATCGCATAATAGCATAACACATATCCCACACATACCATACCATGCCAGTGTCACTGAAGAACCACATTTGCAATGAAAAATATATCCTAAAATATCACATTTTAGCGATGTAATCGGCGGTCCCGCTACCCGAATCTGAAAAATCGAGTATTTTACGTGTGTCTGTAAGAAATATGGGTACCATAAAATGAGCTTTATTTCAAGTATTTTTCAGATTTAGAGCCCGATTTTGTGCTAGTCGCAAGCTCAAAAGTATCTCATCGCATGTATTAAATCAATGCAGCCGCACACCGCAACGCACACACGATATCTCTGTCTAATTCAGATTCCAACTTCCGATCACCGCTGTGCCTGTCTTCGGCCAGGCGAGCACTCGGGAGCTCCGGCTTGGGATACCTGCTCCGCCCGCTTGTGCTGTACATCAGCGCGGAAACGCACGGCGCACGCGAGCGCTTCCTATTGACTTTGTACATGCGGCCGTAAACTGAAACGCTCGGCCGATAACTGGCTCCAAAACAGTGAAAATTGAAATGAATATTGTCATGGCAATTCGTGATTTTTTTCTGGGATTCTTATTTTGTTTAAATAATAATAATATTTGCTTCATGATTTGAACAAAAAATGATAATAAATAGGAAGTAAAGGGTCCTAAAAAAAGGATTTTGTCTTAAGTGGCCGAAAACAGGCTCCTTTACTCTACCAAGTAGGCTAGGCCTATTAGAACTAAAAATCGTAGATAGAGTCTACATGTTAAAATGTCCTTGAACATTCGACAGCTGAAAATGACGCGCACGGTTGCGTTACGTGCGTTCTCGAAACCAAAATGGTTAGTCGTGGGAAGCTAGCGGGCTGGGAGTTTACCAATGAGACCAATGCACCTTCGGAGCTCCGCAGCGCGCAATTTTAGCGGAACTCGAAAGGTTCATGGTGGGAAGGTGGCGGGCTAGCTTTTTGCCAAAACAACGCTAGATCGGCTGCTGGCAAAATGAAAATAACTACAATCGAGAACATAGTTGGTTTCTTAACTTTTCAGTGAGATAATTCTGAATTCCAATTGAGACTAAATAATAAATTAAATCGACAAAAAACCTCGGTAGATCTCTTATTAGGGTGTCTGAACGATTTTTCAATTTTCAATTTGGGATCGTTTTTCACCATTTTTGTTTGATATTTGAATAAAAAATGTTATCAGAATAATACATTTCAAATTTCAAGTCTAACCGATGTTTCTATCAAAAGTTACAGCCCCTCCAAAACGCTGGTATATTCATATCATTTTGGTCAAAATCGACGAAAAAGACGTCCACGCAGAGTGATGTTGTTTTGCTAAATTCAGACAAACAGCTGTATCGCGCGATATGCAAGCGTATGCATTTAGTACGCATGTTGCTAAGCCAATGCGCGACTTGCAGCTTGAGCCACGCTGTCTCCGCGATATGTGCCATTGACTAGTATGGGTGGCCATTCGCGCCGTAGAACCCGGAAGTGAATACACGTTGTAGTCAATGGCAATATCGCGGAGACAATATTGCCATTGACTACAACGTGTATTCACTTCCGGGTTTATCGCGCGAATGGCCAACCATAATTTCATTCACTATAATGTGTAATTGAATTTGGGGTTTCGTGCGTACGCGGAGATGTTACGCGATGTAACCATGGTTTGGACTGAGCGGAGCGCACGCCCCCTAATTAGCTGATCCACCAAATAGCGAGAAGGGTATTTTTAAACTGTTATCAGTTGTGATCCCTGGGGGCTAGCGAAAATATAAGCACATAGAATTGTTCCTTATGACTGGGACTACTTATCGATTGGGGCGTCATATCTCAAAAGTGACAAACCTCAGAGTTAGCCAGGACACAATGTTTAAATTGCTGTTTTGACCAAGATATTTTTAGAAATTCGGGGGCTACGCCCCTTTGGAAATATTGGAATTCACCTGCTCTTTCATATGACACCTCATTTATTGATTATCACCTTCAGGATCACAACAGATAAAGGTTTGAATCTCGAATTGAAAAAAAAAAATTGACTTCTTTTGCATGGTCGCGCAATGCACGTAGACTGCATAGGGATGCGTGTAATCTCTATGGGAAGAATTTTAGCACACAACATCGGGTGCGCGATCAGACACCTGTTTATTTCTTCATTTGACATTTTGTTTTCAAGCCATTTTTTCGTGCGCGAATCAATGCAAACTATGTATTACCAAACTTTCACACGCAAGGAACGGGGAACACTCGCGGACCTTGTATCAAATTTGTTGCAAACAAAAATTCAAGGGTGATTTTGAAGCAGTGATGAAAATTGGCGCTGCGATGTGCAGAAATATACTTGAAAGAAACTTTAAAAATCACACCTGAATTTTCAGTAAATCGTATTTGTATTACTGTACCTAGTTGTGATTTGTTTATAACTCAGGTTTTATGAAGATTTGTCGGAAAAAAATGTCAATTTTTTTCTGTTTGGTGGTCATTTCTAGGCTAATATTTGAAAAGTTGCATCAGTAATGGATATGGGCCCGATGTTTCTCTTCTCGTACTCACATGTTATTTCTACTTAGATTAAACATAGGTTGGTTCGGGGTAAGACCGGATAACATAAAAAAGATATATATCCTTCCACCCTGCCATATCCAAGTTTTGGGCTGATTATTGCTGACCCACCGCAGGAAGGCCATTCAGATTTCTGTACGCGCGCAAAGCGCCCTCTAGTGCCCAATGAATGTGCCTTTGATAGTAAGCCTTGTCACTCGCACAAGGGGGGGGGATTCATCAAAATCTTGTGAAAAAATTAATTAATAATAATATTGACACTGTTGATAGAATGAAAAACATTCATTAGATCCAGGTCTATTTGTTTAATATAGACTATACATGTACATCATGTGTAAGTAGCTACAAAAGTACAGGGGGCCGTTTCTCGAAACCAACTCCATGACAGTCATATCTTTGTCGGCGACCTACGGAGATGTCATGAAGCGGATAAACCGTTTCACAAAGCCATGACAGACATGATATCGATATATCGCGATACTAGCAGCTCAAGAACATAGTCTTTGTCACGATCCACTTGATTTATCAAGAATAACCCAAAACAAGTTTTGGGGCTGAAATTGTTCAAAAAGAAATATATACATATAAATTCTCCTAAAATAAATAATAAATAGTGTCATTATCATATATTTACATCATCAAACGATTTGCATATTTCCGTAAAGATTCTTAAATTGAAGAAAAACCGGTGAGTGTTTTTTTTTCGACAGTCGAATCAAAAGTTAGTTGAAGGATACCGTAATGTGATAGTTTATCAATACGTACTTATTTGTTTATTGTGACGAGGAATTTTAGGCAAAATGTATTTTCTCAGCCAGTTTTTACTCTAGAGTCTCATAAATACTCGTTATATAATTGATTTGATATTGAAAATATAATTTGGAAGAAGTAATTAGAGAGGGAATAATAATGCACATAGGCCCCAAAGGTATGACGGTATCCTAAGAAAAGACTATGGATCGACTATGGAAAACGGTGTGTAATATTCTTACCTCTTTTATTTATATGTTATAGTTTAATGATTTTTGATTTAATGTTTATATTCAGCTTTTTAAAGTTTCTGTATAATTTGTATTCTCACTTTTGTACATTTACATTTCGCATCCCAAAGAATTACGTACCGAGCTCGTCTATATTTTTCTCAAAATGATAGTGAAACTAATCGTCCCTTTCGCGGCCCATGGAATGGCAACAAACTGACTTGTGATGGCGCTTTACAGCAAAGATATGACAGGTTCGGAGCAGTGACAACTCGCTTGTCGCGGAAGTTGTCGCTCATCTTGGCAAAGACGGCTTCGTGAAACACTTAGCTGACAAGTTGCGTGACAGTGGCGAGATGTCGTTGATCTTGTAGTTATGACAGTTTCGAGAAACGGCCCCCCCGAACGTTAATCTTTCAAAGAATGATGCTTTGCGCCTTATAATAATTTGTATTAGACTAATAATAAATTCAATTTGGAGTCGAGCCTTTTTCATTACATTCAGATTGCCTTCATGTGAGATGTGCGCAGCTAAGACAATGAAAACAATGGGATACGTGCAGGGCAGAGAGGAACGCAGTCTAAATATAACCAATATTGCACGCTGGATAGTAGAAAAATGCACAGCAAATATAACATAAAATGCACCCTCAATGACTTAGTCGTTCTAAGATTATTGATTGAATATCATGTGACCAACAAACTTCCAATCAAATGACAAGGATCTACTTACATGTACATGTAGGTGTTGTATAAAAGGCTTAACTTTCATTTAATCGTGTCTCGATTTCTTGAACACCCTGTGATGAGTTCAGCAATCACACACAAATACAAACTCCATTGCAAACTGCACTGTGCCATTGACTAGCTTAGGGTAATTCTATTGACAAAACCCGATTAGAAATATTGTCATTAAACGTTTCCATATTGTTAATTGAATATTGAATAGATCATGAGATGGGATCTTGATGAAAAATGGTTTTGAGATAAAACTAGTGTCTAGTTTCCAGTCTAGACTCTACCAGTAATCACGTAAGGATCTGTAAGGATTCTTTCTTCACTGACTTGAAATCTGAGATTTCAATTGTATCAGAGATAGATCTAAGGCATGTTTTAGAATACAACCTTGTTAGGTTGGACTATATTATTATTAGTGCTCATACATTTAGATTGAACATAGATCTATTTTGTGTTTTTCTAGGCTGGCCCTCTTCAACATGTCAACATTGCAAAGGACAAAGAAGGCAATCAGAGGAACTTCGCCTTTGTGGAATTCAAGCACGACGTCTCTGTACCCTACTCCATGCAGCTCATGGGGGGACTTGCCCTCTTCAACCGAGGCCTTCGCCTGCAGTTCCGAAGCGGCAGCAAGCACCAGTCGACGCCCCAGCAGCCCATGATGCCAGCCACACCCCCAATGCCACACCCAGGCTTTACAGGTGGTGGTGGCAGCGGTGGGATGGGTCTGCTTGGGGCGCCTCCCATGCAGGGCGGGGGAGCAGGGGGCAGGCTACCACCTCCCATCCATCGGTCCACCTCAGCACCAGGCAGTATGGCTAAGATGGGGCAGGTCTTTCAAGGAGGTGGTGGTGTTCCTCTCATGGGGACTCATCATTCTATGGGATCACCTATGGGACATCCACCACCAGGCAATGTACAGATGCAAAGCATGGGTCTTCCACCTGGTAATTCCAGTTACAAAATTTTCTTCTCACAAATTTATTTTCAAAAATCCTTGGTTTAACACTAAATGTATATTTTGATATGATGGGTTGATGTACATGTAGCTAATTATAGGTTTTGAGCATTCCTTGTCAGTTTTTAATAGCTTTGGTTGATAGAAGAATTCCTGGAATACCTGTGTATTAGATTAATAGAGGAATGTACAGCATATACTGTAATGCCAGTCCAGATACATCAAAAATAAGTCATTGATTTGGCAGTATTTAGATTACAAAATAAATTTGACGCTTTGTGTAGAATGATTTCTCTCTAATATTTTTGTTTTTTGTTTAAATAGATTCTTTGTATATGATTAAATTCCTACATGTTGCTATGATTATGATTCGTACTTAATGTTCTAGATTTTGGTCTTGCTTTCCCAAATCAGGTACACCATTTTCTCAAGGAGCTGCCATGCAAGGGATGCCCTTATCAAACCGGAGAGATCAAAGCCCTACACACCAACCAGGCTCTCCCAGACACAGCTATGACTCTCCAGAGAGAAGAGGCTCTGATAGTCGAGGTCCTCCCAACCGCACTACTGACCGATACAGTGACGACAATCGAGCGAGGCCAGAAAGGGACTACAGTTCGCGTTTTGATAACAAGGAAAGTCACGATTTCAACCGACAGAGGAGTTACGGGCGCGACGATGGTTCTGATTTTCGTGGAAGGGACAGTTCGTTAGACCAAAGATCCAGAGATAGGGGAAGGTACAATGACGAGAGTAGAGTACCAGACCTTGATGGGCGTAGAGATTATGATCAGGATAGGCAAGGAAGAGATCGGTATCGTGATAGGTCAGATGACAGGAGTGAGGGCAGGAGAGGATTTGATGATGGACACTCGCACAGAAGAAACTACCATTCAGGGAGATAACTCTTGCCATTATTTTTAGGAATTAGTTTGTAGACCTTCCATGTTTTATAGATTTGAAATATTAGAATTGGGTTTTAAATAGATGTAAATCAAGTAAGATCGTTTTCATTTTGGTGAGTATGATCTGACAATCTTACATGCAACACTAAAGGATTGTTCAGATATTAGGCTGTACCATATTTGTGTTTATAACATGTCAACTGCATGCAGCAATGGTCCTGCTCGTATCTACGGAGCTCTTTTTTTATAACATATAGATATGTCTAGTGTATAACAAAATTAGCATGCTTTACCGCGTAATACTTACCTAAATGAGGCTCAAGTCAGTTACCGGTACTTCAATAACCTATGTGTTATAAGTAAAATTTTATTTATGAGTAATTGAGTATTCATTCTTTATTGCAAGTTTTCTTCAAGTTTTTAGTTCAGACAGAA
The DNA here is from genome assembly GCF_000002235.5 of Strongylocentrotus purpuratus. NCBI lineage: Eukaryota > Metazoa > Echinodermata > Echinoidea > Camarodonta > Strongylocentrotidae > Strongylocentrotus > Strongylocentrotus purpuratus. The sequence continues at coordinate 44,413,942 of NW_022145594.1, forward strand.
AACCCACTCAGTTTTGGTATTTATCACTTAAGATTTTGTTTTGAGGAATACTCTGAGGAAGCTGCATATGTGATATTACCATCTAGAAACAAATTGTGACGAACCTATACACTCCCCAGATCTCTGCAATGGTTCAGTCACTGTTATACTGTTTTTTTGATGATCAAAACCCTTTCTTTTCATGAAGAAAAGAATTTAGGCTGTTTTACAGTCACTTTTTGCAGCCGTTCCTCTCATCCTATATTGAACCTTTATTGACAACAGTGATACATGTATGCAGAGCATGCCTATTGTTTTATCGTTATGCAATAGTTTCCATGACTTGTACAGAATATTTTTAGCAGGCTATTAGAACGTGCTCACTTTTTACTAAATTTTAATCAAGTTTTTTTGTAAACCCATTTTACATTCTAGCACTTTCTTCAGTAAAAATCCATCAGTATCAGAGATGCCAGTCTTCAGGCTTTTACCTGATTTCAGGCCCTGACAACTTCCCATTTCAGGCTTTTTCAGGCGTGATATTGTACAGTTCATATGGGGCTTTAACGTGTTCTGGCTTCTTTTCAGGCCCAGTGAGTAGAACTGACTGGCATCCCTCCAGTATAATATGTGTTCTTACACATTGACTTTGTCTGACTCTGATTAATCTCTTCATATTAATTTTTGTTACTGCCAATACTGTGTAAGAGGCCACTCTACATGTACGTTCCTTTGCTTGGCAAGATGGTTCACACTGTACAGTAAGAGCAGTCGACTCACAATCCAGCGTAATTGTAATCAAATACAGGGTCATTAATTCCTTAAATATTCTGACATTGTGAATAAGCAATCCATGTATTGTCATTTGTTGAAACTAGACGCCGAATCATAAAATACTGTTCGTTTTGCAAGGTTGTATCGATAGATGATGCTTTAAATCTTTTACCTAGCGGCTTTATGGGAAATGTTTCAATAGCTAAGGATTTTTCAATAGAGTTTGTGAGCCCCTAAAAGTCTTACTATACAGTAGCTCACAACACTGAACAAAGTCTGACTCAACTTATGATTTTGCGATCGATTTATTTCATCCTTTCTCTGAGAAAGTAAGTACCTTTAGTCTGTTTAAAGCCAGAACAGCGTTAAATCCTGTACTTGGTACTTGAAGGAAGAGTTACCGGTAATACTTCTAGCTCTCAAAAGTGATATACTTAAACATGTAGGTAAGCAACCAGTGAGTCAATGGCGTAAGTCCCATACATGTACATGAACTTAGCTATGCATTTCGAGGATGAAAGCGTTATAAAAGCCACTAGCGTACATTGTTCTAACCAAGATTTTTCAACGTAATTTCTTAAATTGAAAATTTAGTCTTATTTAGTTATTGAGGGATATGCCTCCGTGCTCATCTGGTTTTCAAGAGATAAGTTGTTTTTAATCCAGTTCTGTGCTCATGTGGGTTGTAAGCCCATTGAGTTCTAAGTAAATAGTAAGGCTATTGCAAATACATGTCACCCCTTGACTTTTGTAAAGAAAATATCTGTTTGAAGCCATAACTCATATATTTTCATACAGGATTAATGCCCTTCTGTCTCTTAACAAATTATATCAAAACTGAACAGTGATGTGGTTTCTCCCCCCCCCCCCCCCCCCCCCCCCGCCATGTTATATGAGTATTGAGACCTGCAGACATGCCAACTGTTCAGATTAAAGAGGAACATTCCTCTTTTTGGGAGAAGATAATTATCATTTTAATGCAGGTGTTCCACTTCCTGTACAAATTTGTCTGTAGTATTGAATAGGAGAGTTAGGATTGTTCCTCTTTTTTTTGAAAATAGCATAATTTGTACAGATTTCTGATTTTCAAATGTTGGCATGTATGGACCTGTTGTATCAACATGTCCAGATTCAATAACAGGGCTATCAGTAAATCAGAATGCCACATACATGTACAGTTAACGACTGAATTATTCATACCCCTTGTAAATTTGATTTTTATTTATTTTTTTTTTTTTTTTGGGGTGGCTGAAGAATGAAAGGTGGGCTGGTTGACTTACGGCCTTTTTAGAATACTCTTTTACTGTTAACTTTAATATGACACATTTTCAAGAAATGTAAATCTGGACAAATCAATATTTCACATACTTGATTTTGTTCACAAGACTTGGTAAGGGTATGAATAATTTAGTTGTTAACTGTACATGTATTACTGAGCTTGAAAATGAAATTTGAGAAAAAAACATTTATTGTAATAGGCCTTGTTATGTTTTCCTGTTTATCATAGCATTCCATTTGAAGATCAGAAAATGTTTTGATATTGATGATATTGATAATAAAAGGAAAGAAAACTTATCCAGTGTTACTTGAAGCAATTCATCTTTTCTGAGACTTTTCCTCTATTTAAACATGATTGTAAATATTGTAATAATTTCAAGAAATTGTTCTTTGACAATTTTTAAACTTATCATTAACTTTGAAATGTGCACAACTTGCATATGATGTACATATTGTATTACATTATCTGGATATGATTTTCTAAAGAAAATGCAATTAATTTATTGAAATTATAAGAGACAGACACTACAAGCTTCATGTAATCATTTGCAAATCCTGAATCCCAAGACACAAAATCAATAAAAGTTAGTCAGGATGAAAAGTACATGTATATTCAGATAAAAGTATGAGTTCAAAAATTAACATTAATGTAATTGCCAGTGATAGAATCAGTTAAATCATACAAATGAACCAATTAATTTCCTATTGAGTTCATTATACAACAGGGAGAAAATAAATTTGAATTAGATTACAATGAAGGAATCAAAGTCTGTGACATAAAAATATCCAATACTATTGGTAAGCAACAATACCCCCTTCAGTCACCCCCTGCCATACCCTATACCTCACAGTAATAAAACTAATAATAACTTTACAACATTAGTATATTATCAATCATAAGCAAAATGAGCACTAATTGGGGACCTGGGGGGGGGGGGGGATAATGGGGGAACATGTTCTTCCGTGGGTTATTTTCTATCATTTTGTTTTCTTCTTCTTCTTCTTCTTTCTTCTTTCTTCTTCTTCTAAGCTTCTCTGACTCATGATCATATGATAAAAGCTCGTTAAGTTGCAAAATATATTCAGAAGTTTTACTTAAAAAAGAAGAAGATTTAAAACAAAGGAATGAGCATTAAAAAATTAATCTTTGGGGTGCAAAATAAATAATGCGCCCTAAAACAAAAACATGCTAAATTTGAAGAAGAAAAAATGACTTAGAGCAGCCAATTAATAATGCGCATACTAATATCAGGACTTTATAAATGTCTTTTTCTAGCTGAGACTTTACAGGAATATTTATCTTGGGAAGTATTTTGTATCTGCCTACGAAAATATAATCAGATTAAACTAAGGTTACTAAGAAAAAATATATAATGTCACTTTAATCCAGTCTAGATGATTTGAGATAATATCTAGGCCTAATTATTATTATTATTATTAAAAACAAGAAGAAAAACAAGAATAAGAAGAACATGAAGAAAAAGAAAAAGAAAAACAAGAACAAGAACTTACACGAAGATGAAGAAGAAGGACGAGAACAAGAAACAGAAGAAGAAGATGCAAGGCCGGGATGCAAGGAGAGAGGACGAAGAAAAAAAAGAAAGATTTTTGTTTCTAATAAAAAAAAAAACTGCCTATAACATTATAAAGGCGGCGCTCGCAAATGAATATTCAGACAATCACACCTAACTGCAAAGTATGATGCTGTGATATTTTGTATGATGTATAAAGAGAAACAATATTGAAATCATCCCTGATAATTTAATCACAATTTAAGGGATATACCAATGTCTAAAAAAATGGTATATTTCGCTTTGAGATTTTCTTTTGGAGGTGCCCTTTTTTGTTGATGCGACCCCCCCCCCCCCCCAATTTGGAAGGTGCTCCGCCATCTCTGCATTAATTCCTCATATTAAATCTGAATGTTTCAAGCTTTATAAGCCTTTCAAAAGTGTTGGGAATAATTATGATGCGCTGAGCATTCATCATGTATAAATGTACACCTTGATAGAAATGATCTACTCATACAACTGCCAAAAGAGGGCGCACTGGATATCAACAAAGTGATTGAAGCAGAACAGACATTTTGTGGAAGAACGAAGAAAAGTAGAAAAACTGGCTTCTGAAGGTAATTTCTAAAAAATCCAATTGAATTAATGGCTTAGAATTATGGGCTAATTATACATCTATTGTAATAGTGTTTATTAAAAAAAATGAGGCCTGTCATTGATCAGTCTTGCGTTTTTCAAGAATGCCCGTCCTCTCAGCCGGACAACAGAGGCTAGCCTAGCCATGGCTGCAGGGCTGGGTTTTCATGGGCAACCAGGCGGCGTCCGTGGAACGTGTGTAGTGTTGCGTAGTTAGTGTATGCATGCATGAGGCAGTGCGAATGTTAGACCGAAAGCTTCAGTCTCTATAATCGTCGGTTGTTCCACTGAGACTACGTCTGGCTCCACTAGACCTCCGGTTATAGAGACAGAACGACTGCCTATGCCAGCCTGTGTTGAACTTATTCCGCTAGATTTTAGCCGCTAGGCCCCTCCCACAAACTTGCCACGGCCGTATTGTTATGCCCCCCAAATCCCCCAAAATGTCATTTTACCTCGTTCATTTCCAATTTTAAATTAGGCCTAGGCTATAATACATCGGTTCCACTTACTAACTTGATTGATATAATCCGTTTAATGGTCCCTTTTAAGGAAATTATCGGTCAAAATCGACATCCATGTTGAAAATCTTGCAAGCCGTGTTAAACTCTCGCTGCCGTCTTCTTCTTCTTCTTCTTGATTTGTTTTTGTTTGGCAATCAGTCACAGTTGACTATTTTTGCCACACACTATTTTATGAATTATTTATATATATACATATATGTACAATTTCATGTCATAAATGACTATTTTTAGGATTCTTTCTCCTTCCATCCTCTTTCCTTCCTCTTTTTTTCTTTTTAGACTCTATAACTTTTTTTAGAGAGAAAATTCAATAAATTAATAATTTTGGAAAGAGACGACGGCCTAGCAAGTTTTGAATAAAAAAAAACGCCTATAAACTAAAACTAAACGTACGTACTTGTGTTTACGCGCACGTGCGCGTTCAAATATCACCTCACGTATGCACATGTGTACTTCGCACTTACCCCCACCCTTTTCAAAATGCCATCTTACCAGTCTTTGAGGTATATTTCGCAGACTTTCGGTTTTAACCTAGGTCACTCCGGCATAGGTGAGGGGGTGCCAGCTAGCATGTGATGTTGGAGGTGATCACCGAATTGTTAGAAAAGTAAATGGTCAAATTAGTTACAAGTATTGTGGGCTTTATTGGTGCAAGAAAAAGGAAAAGAGAAGATAAGAAGAAAAAAAAAAAAAAAAAAAAAAAAAAAAAACTCAACAACAATTTAATTGTTTGGATACAGCCGCTTTGTTCTTAAAACGAAGCGAACTATTGCTTTTTGTTTAACTATTTCTGAAAGTTTAAGTAGTGTCATGATTTCCTGTGGATGTGATAAATCAGTTTCTACGAGTAACATAGCTCTTTCTATTATGTACTTTGGGCATTCAGTGAGAAAGTGGTTTACAGTTTCAGTACGTCCTATGCAGTTATTGCAATGGCCTGTCGAGTGTATATTCAATCTGAAGAGATCTAAGTTCAAACCTATCACTCCTATTCTTAATCTATGGAGAATACTTTCTTCAAATCTGTTCAACTTACATTCATATGGTTGATTTACTGTAGGCAGTATATGTCTAAGAGATCTATCAGAATTATTCCATCTGTCTTGCCAGAGTTTTATATACTTGCTGGTAATAATACTCTTTATTTCAGAAAAGGATAATTTATTACAAATTTCAATGTTATTTTGTAAAGCAGATTTTGCATAAAAATCTGCCATTTCATTTCCGTGTACACCACAATGGCTAGGAATCCATTCTAAGTGTATGTGTTTTCCTTGATACGATAATTTTGTACTTAATGTAATAATTTCAGTTACAAATGTAATATCTTTTTCATCCTTTATGGCGAGCAGGGCGCTTACGGAATCACAAAAAATAACAATGCCAACATACACATTAATGTTCTCTAGCCAATTAAGCGCAAGGACAATTGCAGCCAATTCGGCTCTGAAAGATGAGGTGTGATCCGCCAATCGTTTGGCTTGTTGAAAGGAGAATGCTGGTACATAAAAAGAAGCAGAACTTATTCCAAAACTTGGAACCTTTGACCCATCTGTATAGATGTGTAGTTGTATTGGCCATTTGGTACTGATCAATTCTAAACTGCGTTGACGTAAATAAGATGGGTTTTCATGTTTGTTCACTATTTCGCTTAATTCTATCGACACTTTTGGAGCATTAATTTTCCAAGGGGGGAAACTAGGTATAGTGTAAGGTTCGATAGTACAATGTTTCATTAGTTCTGTTCTGCATCCAAATGGCTTGTTATTCTTTTGGAGCTTCAAAAGTTCCATTTGCCAGCTGGGCTTAACGTTTAATATGACAGGGTGATCTCGATGCATTTCAATCTTTTGTCTGAATCTGTCCGCCAGCATCTGTCTTCTTAAGTCTAAGGGCATTTCACCTAGTTCAACTTGTAGTGAATCTAATGATGTAAGAGGAAGAGCTCCCGCACAAATTCTCAAGGCTTGATATTGAATGGAGTCAAGTGATTTCTTTATACTTTGAGCCGCACTGTCATAGGCTTCACAACCAAAATCTAATAACGATCTTATCAATGCTCTATATACCATTAGCAGGGATTTCGAGGAGCTTCCCCATGTAGTCCCAGTAAGGCACCTAAGAATGTTCAGTTTCTTTTTACATCTAAGGACTACGGCATCTATGTGCGTCTTCCATGAAAGTCTTTTGTCAAATATAAGTCCTAGGAAATGCTTCTTTGATTGGAATAAAAGTGCGTCGTTGTTTAATTTCAGTTCTGGGTATTTTGCTTTATTGTTTTTAGTAAATAACACTGGAAAGGATTTACTCTGTGAAAGGCGAAAGCCCCATTTAGTAAACCATTCACTCAATGTGTTCAGATAGCACTGTATTCTGTTTGAAATAATTTCTATGTTATTACCTGACATCCAGATGACACAGTCATCAGCATAAATAGATGTGGTGATTAATTCATCTGTTGGAATATCACTCATCATGATATTATACAATATAGGACTTAAGACACTCCCCTGGGGGAGGCTGTTGTACATTTCATATAATTTTGATTCTTCTTTACCAATCTTTACTTGGAAAGTCCGCTCTTTCAGATAGTTATAGAGAAACTCGAGCATATTACCTGTAATACCATGTACTGATAGTTTGTAAATAAGGCCTTTGATACAAAGTCTGTCATATGCCTTTTCAATATCGAGAAAGATTGCTAAAGTATATTCACCAACATTAATGCTTCTTTGGATGGCATTCTCTAAAAGTACAATGTTATCCGTGACCCCACGTTTACTACGAAAGCCAGTCATGAGGGGAGGAAGTATATTGTTCTTTTCTACATACCATTGGAGTCTATTCTTCACAATCCGTCTAGTGGTCTAGTGGAGCCAGACGTAGTCTCAGTGGAACAACCGACGATTATAGAGACTGAAGCTTTCGGTCTATGCGAATGTATGAAGTTTAATTTACAGTCGGGCATTCGAATTCCCGTCTACTGCGATTAGATTATTGCTACTTTTAAAAAGCTCTAGTATTTTAATCATCGTGATTGGTCAAAACGTGTCACACGACATGCACCTTTTTTGTGTGCATGGGATATGCATGATCGTGCCAAAAATGAAAAAGCGCAGTCAACTCAACAGTCCGAGAATAAGGATCGTCTTCATAAACAAGGATCGTCTTCGTAAACACAGACCGATGCGTCCTCAAAACTAGGTACCGTCTGCATTTTTGCAGACGTTTCATATTTTTGATCGGCGCATTGGCGATGCAAAAACCGAATTCTGCAATGATTTTCTTGATGCATTTTACATTGACATTGTACAGAGACCTTCACATTATAAGCAATAAATCCTTGGGAAGACGGACAACCCATAAAAGTAGCGGTGAACTAGGGTTATTTTCCCTTGGGGAATCCATTTTTGGCATCGCCAGCGGGCGGTTCTGTAACATGAAACCAGAGCCCTGATGAAAAAAAACGTCCTCGAAAATGCAGACAACCCTTATTTTTGAGGACGCATTTTGTCCTCGTTTATGAGGATATCCTTGTTTAAGAGGACGATCCTCATTCTCGGACCAGCGCCCCTACTGCTCAAAAGAATCATTGCACGGTCCAAGATCGATATTCAGCGCAGCGTATGTGTAGAGCAAGTAGCAAGGTCTTATCTTTTTTAAATTTCTTGAACCAACATAACTCTCCTAGATTCTATTTATTTTCATGTGTTGCTATTTTATAAAACAAATAACGCACTTGACCCTGTTGTGCGTAATATAAATGCAGTGTATGCTCGGTTTCTTCAGATGGTGCGCACTGTGAACTCGCTGCAAGAGTCTGATACACAGAGGCGGCACCAATCTAAAGAATACTCACGTGCACTGCATTTACCATTATCGCACGCTGTATATTTGTACTGACAATTTCTGAATTACGCTGTCTCTGGGACTGGGAACGATATCGTTCCTAAGAGCAATTTTGGGGATTGATTTCAATCTCAGCTTAAAATCGATTCTACCTGACTGGTTCACCAATTCGCTTTTAGGCTAGGATCAATCCCAGCATGAATAATCATGCGCGCATATAAATATTCATGTACGCGATCAATCCAAACAATAAATAGACTCAAATTTTGGTCACTGGGCATCAATCAATCGCGCGACCAATCAACATAACAATAATAGGCTAGCTACCGTTGCTTAATTTGTCAATGCAATGATGCTCTTTTCCATGTTGATTTTTTTCGTTTTAACATTAGAAGAAAACTGGTGTAGATTTTATGTGAAAATTGATTGCTGGACTAAACTCGAAGTTGATGAATTTTTCTTTGGTGAAGACTTAGACTTAGTTAAAGTTTGACTGAATTGGAAGGGGCTAGCTCGGCTGACATGCAGGGGCAGATCTAGGGGGGGAGGTTCAGTGGTTTAACCCCCCCCCCCCCTTGGGCGGCCAAGTGGGAAGAAAAAAAAAGAAAAAAAAAGAAGGGGAAAAAAACAACAGTAAAACAGCACAATTTTTGGAGAATCCTTGATCCGCCACTTGGTCAACCCCCCCCCCCCCCTTGGGAAAAAGCTAGATCTGCCCCTGACATCGGGAGGTTGATTGAAGGAGTGGTTGCATAGATTAATGTTGAGTAATCTGAAATAATGGATGGTTCTGTGTCACCTAAGAAACTTCAGACTTCAGAGTTAGTTTCATTGGTGAAACGTTGGTTAACCTACGAACGTCTGGGTCCTGTTGCCTAATTTATTTTTGTGGCGGGATTCTAAATTTGCTCCCAGTGAGTTAACACTGATTGTTGCTGTATTTGCATAGATTTAAGTAATTTTTAAGAAAATAAGACAGACTCCATCTAAAGTAAAGTACACCCCACATGCAGGTGCGAATCCAGGGAAGGGGGGGGGGGGGGGGTGTTGAGCAAAATATCGACCGGCACGATTTTTCAAATTTCAGCATACTAAATTTCAAATTTATTTCAAATTCGGGCCTCCCCCTAAGAAATCCTGGATCCGCGCCTGCCCACATGTACAAATTAAAATTGCCAGTAGGGGTAGATCTTTTCATAATATAATTATGTACTCATACATGTAGGAATAACCTTCCTTTGTAACTTAATTTGTCAATGCTAGTTTTTAGAAAAATCGATCATGATTACTTTAAAAATTGAATGATGAGCTGCAAAGTGCAAATGCTCCTCCAAAACATGCCTGATGTAATCAATTATTGCAATTTAGTTCTAGTCTCAGTGCTGGAGAACTTGACTGAAAAATAAAAATAAAGATTGAATTAACAAACTAGCAAAATGAGAAGACAGACTCCAGGACTCCAGGGCCCATTGCATGAAACTTACTATTGATGGTAACTTTGCCATTTATATTCGCAACTTCCAAGTTCCATGGAAGTTTTGATTGTATTGGCTGTTGAGTTATGTTGCCATGAAATACTTATAAGTTAATATTGATTATAATTAAGTTACTATCAATGGTAAATTTTTTGTGACGGGGGCCCTGACTTTCAAGATGAGCAGTTGTATCAAAATAATGAGTATTTGGAAACCATTACCTAAATTTGCATCACCTATAGTGGCTGTATGCGGATATAATTCACTTTTGTTTGTCCATGTCATGATCATGAAAGAATTCTCTTCCATTATATTTTCATTTCTGGGATAGAATTCAACAGCAGAAGGTGATTGCGGTCGCTTCAACCTCATTTGGTTTGATGTCATGTAATGCAACACACCAGAATCCTCCACCTTTTGTGTTCTAAGAATTAATATTTTTGTTTCTTTTCTATTATTATTTTTTCTTCACTTTCAGGATAGAAATCATGGTTGCTTTGCTGTCATTTGGCTTGATGTGATGTAACAAAAAACACCATCTTGCAAGGAAGAACTGATGGGAGAAGAAAGAGGGGCAGGCCAACTAGAACATACATGTAGATTGATAACATAAGCAGTGGATGGAAACGTTATTTTAGCAGCTAACTAGAACAGCTGAAGACAGGAAGTTTTGGAGAACCTGTGTCTCAAGGTCAATTTCATCATCGCCCCAACGACCTCCAAGCTATGGGACATAGATGTCATCTAACATAACCCCCACCATCTGGTCTTCTGTTTTTCAGGTAAAGCTCTTTGATTCATGAGATGTTTAGTGGCATGCCCTGTTTCTCAATATGCACAATGACTAAACGAGGATGAGAATGTATAGAGGGCATACTGACCCATAGCATATAGGATTAAGATTGAGCAAAATTCGATTAAAAATAGGGAAGTTATGAATTTTAGAAGATGCAATCAATCAAGCACAAATTGGCAACATTGTGAGGTCCCCACTTCCCTCCCATTTTCACTGTACTATATCAAAATTAGAAAAGTATGAAATCCATAATGTCAATGAATCAGAAAATGAAGGTTTATGAAATTTTCTGTACAGAGCAACTTGGAGAGGACCTCACAAGATTTGTCACAGTGTTGCCAATTTGTGTTTCACTGCTTACAAATTTAGAAATTTCATAACCCTCCTATTTTTAACTCAGATATTGCTCAAACTTTTATAATGTGTTTCACATAATGTTCTGCTTGTATTAAAACCATCTTAATATCAGGGCAGACTTGCCCTTTAATACATTCCAGGGGGGTGTTTCACAAAGATTCTTAGTCAACTTATTTCTAAGTTGGACTTAACAATTATGGAAAGCTGTAAGCTTCTTTGAAAATATTTCGTAAAAGTTATCTTAAAGGGCATAAAATGTTGATTCAAATCATTCATATTTTCTATTACCAAGGAGGTTACATGAAAAGTCTAAAAGTATTGAATTTTTGCTTTTGAATATATTTCATACAGTGTATAAAGGCTACAAATGGCTCTCCAGAATTTTTAAGTCCAACTTAGAGTTAAGTTCTACTTAGTATCTTTGTGAAACACCCCCCTGATATCTTTTTCTAGCAGACGAAGCATTTGAGTAAACATGTTTACCGTCAACTAGATCCTTCGCCCCTGATATGTTTTTAAAACATTTTCCCTACTTGTTGTGAATTTAAAAAAACATAATATGAACTTTTGAATGATCTTTCCCCATTTCTCGCTCCTGTGAATGTCATCTGTTTGTTGTGAACTTTTGATTCCTAGGAAGTTTATCTTTTTCATATCACCTTTCAGATGCTGTCATAGGATCTTTGATGAAGCTGTATCGGACCTATTTGGAAACCCTGCCTGTGGATTTTTGGCGTGCACACAGTATCTGCTTCATCTACTGAATACTGTATTAGCAGTTATTTTTGAGGGAATTTTATTTTCAGGAATCACTCATTGATTGCGATGTTAACAACATGCAAGAATAATTATTTCCAGCGAGTAATGTCCCATGTATAATTCACTAAAGTAATCACCATCGCATGTCGCAAATGGTGACTATACATTATAACACGAGCTATCACTGGGTCAGGTGGCGCAGTTTGACATCACACTGATCGTAATGAGGCACTTTATTAGATTATTTCATTTATTTCTCCCGAAATAATTCTTATATTGTGATACTTGGTAATGAGTTCATGGGCCATGGAAATAGAATGATAATTATTGAAAAGTATATAATTGGTAGTGGTTGTGCCCTTACATGAATATATCAACTCACGAACCTGCCCAGTGATCCCCTCACCAAATACCAGTTCTTAGGATTTGAATCCTTGAATGTTTCATTGGAAGGTCTGTGATTGATCATGGCTTCAAATGAGGCTGTGTACTCTGATCTATCCCACTCGCTCCTTTCCATGTGCTCGGCCCTGCTCAGTGATATTGAAGAGGGAAGACAGCAGACTCTGTTTGAAGGATCATCACATGTGGCCCAGCATGAGGCATCACAACCACAGAACCGCAACTATCAGACCCCACTTGGTGGTATAGAGGCCTCCCACTTGGGCAGAGACAGAATGCTTGTATTGGACAACACAGACTATGATGAAGTTGGCCAAGAGAGTCCAGCTCATGATGAAGTTAGTCATTTTGGGAATCTGTTGAGCAACGAACCAGATGGTATTCAAAGTAGCTGTTTCAGCGATACATCCTCAAAGCCAACCATTCTCGGTCATAGTTCTGCTCCTAGGGCAAGTGGTGTGAATACTGTATCCGCACCTTCCTGTGATGAAGAGAAGTCTCAGACTGATGTCAAGTTCCTCTGCAGAGAGTGTGGCAAGGAGTTCAACCATCAACGGTTCTACCGAGAACACTGTCGCATCCATACAGGAGAGCGCCCTCTTGAGTGCAAATACTGCGGGAAGAGTTTCCGACGAAGCAATGCCCTGTACGTTCACGAGCGTGTTCACACAAGAGAAAAACGATACAGTTGTCGGATTTGTAAGAAAACATTTGGGAGAAGAGACACCTTGAAGACCCATATCCGCACCCACACGGGTGAGACACCCTATAAGTGTTCCTTCTGTGACCGCAGGTTCAACCAGAGGAACGGTCGTATCCTGCATGAGAAAGTCCACAAAAACGACGAAACGTTCACATGCGATGAGTGTGGAATGAAATTCAGGCAGAAGTTTGGGTTGCAGAATCACCAAAGAGCAAGTGTGGTGAACAGGAAGTGCACAGAATGTGGTAAAGCTTGTCCTAACCTTTGTACACTCAGGGTGCATAGGCAACAAGTTCACAACAAAAAGCTGTACTCTTGTGATGAATGTGGGACTTCATTTGCTACAGAGAGAAAACTTGGAAAGCATTGTCCCTGCAGCAGTAGTAACCAGACTGTGTTTGTATGCAAGCGGTGTGCAAGGACATTTGATAACCTTCAAGATTTGGGCAGTCATGAATGCTCCAAGATCTACAGGAATTCTTTCACATGTGATGTTTGTGAGCAGAACTTCAGCAGCATTGAGGACTGGAAGACTCACCGACTTAGACATTCTAAGAAGAAGGTGTTTCAATGCAGTCACTGTGACATGGTCTTCAAGGCAAAGAGAAATCTCCTGAGGCATACACCCTTACATGCTATGTTGTGCAACGGTTCTCTCTGTCCATCGAATCTTACCGATGGTGAGACTAGTAGCACTGAAGTCGCAGAAGTCTCTGCTGCTCTCACAATTGCAGATTTAGTGAACAGAAATAATAACGTGCATGGGCAGACAGAACTTTATTCTAATAATGGGACATTGACTAATGAGGAGCAACAGCACACTTCATGGACTACTTCATGTGACATTAATATTAGTAATGACCAAAGTCTCCAATCATCCTCAAAAGCACCTGTAATTCCTTTGCATCCTCATCCTGGATCGTTGTCTAACCAAAGTCCTGCATTTGACCTTCACTTACAGAATAGATCTTCCGCTGTAGTGAATACCAACGTAAGAGAAAATGTGGAAGAGAAAGCATTTGTGTGCTCAGATTGTGGCAAGTCTTTTGGGAAAAGACGGAGCTACACGGCACATCAGAGGACACACAGGTCAGAACGTCCGCACAAGTGCGAGTTCTGCGGGATGGGATTCAAGCAGGCCTTGACGCTGACTCACCATGTTCGAAAACACACGGGTGAAAAACCCTTCATTTGTGAAGTCTGTAATAAATGTTTCATTCGGAGTGATGGACTTAGAAATCACATGTTGATTCACACTGGTTCCAAACCATACAAATGTATGTTCTGCGAGGAGTGGTTCGATCAGAGGAGCAGTCGCGCTGTGCATGAGAAAGCACACAGTGAAAATGGCGTCACTTTGTGCGAGTCGGGCAAAGACCTTGAAGAAAATTGTAGTTCTTTCACACAGTCACATCTAGATGTGTGTCTGCAGTCATTAGACAGAGAAACAGGAGAGAAAGCCCCAACTCAGGCTCAAATATTTGTGTGTTTGGAATGTGGAAAGGTGTTCAAGAAGAGACACAGCTACACAGCACATCTGAGGACTCACAACCCAAAACGCCCTCACAAGTGCAAGTTCTGTGAGAAGTCATTCAGGCAGTCTACAGCCCTTAGACACCATGTCCGAAAGCACACTGGAGAAAAGCCATTTGCCTGTCTGATTTGCAAGAAAAACTTCAGTAGGAGTGACAGCCTTCGAACCCATATGTTTATCCACACTGGTACCAAACCCTACAAATGTAAGTTCTGTGACACTTGGTTCAATCAAAGGGGCAGTCGCTACTCCCATGAGACGACGCACTGTAGCAACAAGATACCCATCTGCTGTTAGTATTACGGCATCGGGAGCTGTCAAATGTCTGGTCTCCTGACTCATCAAAAGAATGCCAGGAATATAAAAAGTGTATCCACTAGTAATGATAATAATCACATTTGTATAGCCCTTTATACTACATTTCTAAGTGCTTCACATTATTATTAACTCGGCCATTGGATTCAATTGGTTATCAGCACTTGATAGTGCCCACCCTCCGCTCCCTGGGGAGTATTCCAACTATTCAAGTGCACACATGCCAATCCAACCATGTTCATGTGCGCATACTGCCGACTCTGTTAGTAATGTGGCATTGGCAGCTGTCAAAAGTCTCAACTTTAATTCATTCAGAATCTTTTCATTTGTGCACTAGTGCATTGAAGTGTATGGAAAGGGTTTATGTATTCACTTGAAGGAATGTGAGCTATAGTATATCATGACTTTCAATATCCATGGATTGTATTATCAAACATTTGAGGTCAAAGGTTATCCCAGCTTTCAAAGCTTTGCTTTCCATCTAAATTATTCTGAGTAAAATTATGATATACCCTATATTCAATTTTGTCTGACTGTCGTGTTTGTGTGTTTCAGATAGAAGAATAGCTTGGAATGAGGATGAAAGATAAGATGTGACTTAAAGGGATCCGGTAACTTTGTCTCAGATCCTGTAACAAAATCCTTGATTTAGCTCATGCTGCATTCATAATTATAAACCTTTAAGTCATTCAGGGATCCCATGACTTTTATCGAGATATATATGATTGAAAATCGAAATTTCATTTTGCGTTTTCCTAACAGTTTTCATAACTCTACTGTCCATTGGGGAAAATGAGTATGGTAAAAAAAAAAGGTCAGTCAAAGATTTTCAATTTTTGGGGCACTTCCTGGTCATTTTGAAGCGCAATTCTTTCAGGGCTTCAACATAACACCATATCACAGACACTGATAACACGCAGGGCCATGCGTCTTAGATTTAACATTGTTAAATGATGTCTTTAAGAAGATTCAAAATGAGGGTTAGAATATGAATTGATTAAGAGAGAAACAGTGTGCGACAGAGAGAGAAAGAGATAGGGATGGCCAGGTGAAAGAAAGAGAGAGAGAGAGAGAGAGAGTGAGTGAAAGAGAAGGGAGAGGGAGAGAGGGAAAAATCATTGCATGACTGGTATAAAGGCCAACATGAACAGAGCGCGAAAGACCACCGAGAGAAGAGGAAGCCTTGGAGAAAAAGAGAGAGTGCGAATTGGTGGAGGCGGGGTTAAAAGTGAACGAGGAGGCGGCTTTGAATGTACACTACATATTTTGTATCTTGTATGAGTTGTAATTAAATCGTTAAAATTGGCTATATAGTATATTTGGGACACCTTTGATTATGGGAGGGGGCCGAGCGGACCCCCACCCCCCCCCCGCCAAAAAAAAAATTGTGATCAGAAATTTAACTTTTTCTTTTTTGCTCAAGGGGGTCACCCTTCACCCCCCCCCCCCCCATTGGCTCGTGGACTCCTCATCGTCATTAGGTTAAACACCCCACCCCCTTAGCAAAATGCTAGATACGCCCCTGGTGAAAATTATCGTTTTGGGGAACTTCGATATTTGAAGAGGGCCGAATCCCATTTGATCAATCACCCATGCAGTCATTCAAATCATTCACAATATATAATAGAAGTGGCGGAGCTACAGGGGCACGTGCCCCCCCCCCCCCCCAAACCAAAAAAAAAGAAGAGAAATTAGAGAATGGGAAAAGAGAGAATCTAAAATGGAGAATGGGGAAAAGAAGGCGACTCGCTCATCTCCAACACCCCAACCTAATCAGTAGCCTCATAAATGTGCCTTTCATTTTCCGAGTTAGAACGGAGCCCCCACCCCCATAGTTTCAGGGCCGCCATTAATGGGTAAACTCGTGTTACTCCACTCTATGATATACAATACAATCACAGAAATGAAATGAAATGGTATCAACGTTAAGTGATGAACAAATAAATAACATCCGTTATCACACACCGAAATACTAGACGGAAGTATTCTGAGAGATATCTATTTTTTTACGAGTAACAATTAGACACATCCAGCCTGGCTGTAAGCTAAGAAATTAGCTTAAAAATTGTTAAAAATGAAAGATGAGGCGGCCATCAATATATGTGGTATATACAGTGGCGGATCCAGGATTTGCCGATATAGGGGGGGGGGGGGGGGGGTAGTAAGCATATTTTCTTTTTCTTTTTTTGCCCACGAAAATTTGAGAATCACGAAGACCGTTAATTTCGCTCAGTGGGGGGGGGGGGGGGGGGGTAGTGTGAGCACCAACTAAATAAATACATATAAAACATTTTGTAATTTTAAAAATAAGGCCAGAGGGGGGGGGGGGGAGCCCCCCTCCCCCGTGGATCCGCGTCTGGGTATATATTGGTAATCATTAAATCTTGGCTGACTGGTAAGCCTACGTGGTTGCATGACTGAGGCAGATATATATATATATATATATATATACATATATATATATATATATATATATATATATACAGAAACTGGGACACCTTAGATTCTGTTCGTGCGGACAGTAAGGGAGGGGGGGGGGGGTTGTACGGGCGGGAAGACACAACCAGTTCGTGGCCTCTCCTTTAAAAACCTTAGTGACAGACTTTCCTTACATAGGTCCTAAATTGTGCCGCCCGGTAAGGTGACAACCTTCAGCTTATTCTTTTGGTTTCTTCTTCTCTCTTTATCTCCTTTTTGTCTTCTTCTTTTCTTTTCTGTTTGCTTGTCAGCAAATTAAGGAATGTTGTGTGTGCCCCCTTTTACAAACTCCTGGCTCTCCCTCTGCTTCAGGGTCTTGGCCAGCAATACTTTTTAATGAACGCTCACCAAGCACGTACTGAAAATAATAAAAGCAAAGCAAAAACGAGTAGGCCTAAATACAACCCCCCCCCCCCCCCCAAAAAAAAAAAAAAAAAAAAAAAGAAGAAGAAGAAGAAGAAGAAACAAACAAAATATTATTAAAGTTAGGTTTTTTTTCTTCATTATGGATGCAGTGGTAATCTAATAAGTTTTACATTTCCTATTTTTTCGAAATAAATTGGACTTTAATTTGACAAAGACATAAACAATGGGATTTCAAACAGAACCATCATGGTCGTGGAAGGTAACTGCCACTTCTGTCCTTTTATGTCTAACGCAAATGAAAAAAATTGAACTTTTAGAGGACTTAAAGAAAATTAAAGAAAATATAGTGTGAAAATGATCGTTGTTAGTATTGCATCCTCGAGGGGGGGGGGGGGGGGGGGGGGGGCTTGTCCCTTTTTTTAAAAGTCTTCCATGACTTCCATCTCCCATGCAGTCATCCCAAACATTCTCAATAGTCTATATGATAGCAGAGGCGGAGCTACAGGGGCACGGGGGCACGTGCTCCTCCCCCAATCGAAACAAAAGCAATAAAAAGCAACAACAAAAAAACGAGAATATAGAGCATGCGAAAAGCTAGAGAGCATGGGAAAGAGAAAATCGGAAAAAGACGAGAAAAGAAGACGCCTAGCATTTTATTTTCCAAGTTAGAACGGAGCCCTCACCCCCAGGGGCGTACGCAGGGGGGGGGGTTGGGGGTTCAAACCCCCCTTTTGTATTTTTATGGGTTTAACCCCCCCCCTTTGGATTTTTTTTAAATTTTTTTTTTATTATTTAAAAAAAAAATATGCCCACGGCTAACCTAAAAAAGGTGACCTTACCCCCCCCCCCCCCCCAACGAAGAAAAATGTCAAATTTTCTGAGCGACTTTTCGGCCGGCGCGATTTTAAATTTTTTTGGGAGCAAAATATTTTGGGCCCGATTTTAAACCCCCCCCCCCCCTTAAAAAAATCCTGCGTACGCCCCTGCCCACCCCCATTGTTTCAGGGCCGCCATCAATGGGTGGACTCATGTTATTCCACTCTATGATGTACAATACAATCACAGAAATGAAATGAAATGGTATCAGCGTTAAGTGATGAACAAATAAATAACATCCGTTGTCACATACCAAAATACTAGACGGAAATACTTTGACAATTTTTTTTTTTTGGAGTAACAATTATCAAACACATCTAGACTGGCTTTTAGCACATCATCTATTTCATATCATTCTGATGAAGAACCACATCCGTGTTCTTGACAACGCACCACTACTGCGTATCTTTTGAACATTCGTTAAGGACTCGTTTCAAAAGTGGATCTTCAAGTTTTTTCGGTAAGTATCACTTTGCTTGATATGAGGGCATTTGATTTCCCTTTCCCTGTACACTTTACCACGCATTACTATGTTTGGTTCTTTTTAGAATATTGCAATCACATGATTTTACATCCCCCGTGGATCCGCGCCTGTGTGCGTGGATGGGTGGGGGGGGGGGGGATCAGTTCCGGAGCTTTATAATGCCTCAAAACTAAAATAAATCTATGAAGCAGAAAATCACGGGGCAATATATGGAATAATATTGTCAAACTTGACCGGGATAGGGCAAACAACTTCGATTTTGAAATGCTGTTTTATGAACTAAGACTGGTTTAATCGGCGGCACAAAATTGTAAATATTGTTTTAAATAACGCAAATCGAAGTGAAAGAACGTAGATTGCAATGGGTTGATGGGTTGCTCGCCAAGGGTCAAACAAATAATATCAACAGGAAATTATATCACATTTATATTTAAAGGACACACATTTGCCAGGTTCAACTTATTGGATAGGAAATTAGGTCACCGTTTAGATCATTATTTTAACACCTAGGATCACCTACTGATGATGAAGGGTCTTGTTTACGTTTTAAAAGAATGCAATAAAATGTAAAATCTTAATCTTTTTTGTCTTAAATTTACTATTGCGGAGTGACAAATAACATGGGCTTAATTAAGGAAAAGGAAACCCATCCAAACAGGTTATAAATAATTTCATTTCATCATTGAAATCGTATTTGAAATACAAAGAAAAGTATAAAATACTTTGATAATGAAGAAGTAAAGAAAGTAATACAAAATGTTATAATGATCCTTTTAAGAAATTATGTTAATGTATGTAATTCATATATTTTGTTTTACTTGTTTTGTGAATAGTCTTTATATATATATATATATTGAAATTTATAAAGTCTCTCTGAAGAGGTACAGAGAAAAAAAAGATGAGGAAACGAATAAAAAAATAGCAGTAGTTCTAAATTGTATGTAAGTTTCATCATGTAACCCGTGTTCTAATCTATAATTCTATAAACGTAAGATTTGATGCCCCGAAATTTATAAATATATTTGTTGATGGTTTTCATTTGGAAGTAGAAACGTCATCGCAACAAAATGGAATCGTGGAAGAAAAATCAGAGGTCACTTTGGTTAACCATTATTTCAATGGTAAGAAGAAGTTAGATTTATTAATTACTTTCATTCATCTTTTCTTCTTGTTTTTTCTTGTTCTTGTTCTTGTTGTTCTTATTCTTTCAAATATTCACCTTCCCCATTTCCGAACTCTACACTTACACTTTAATGATCATATTCGTTTATTTCATATGTCATGATTTATTATTATTTTGCCCTTGGTCTAATCGTTAATTTGATCGAAAGGGCTAACTTGTCAAATTAAATGACAAATAGATAATATTGATGCATGAATGTAATAAGAAAACATGTGAATAGATACATTTATGAATAGATGATATAAATAAATACATAAATAAATAGATAAACAAATAAATGAATAAATACAAAATTAATAAGGAATCAAACATCTTCTCCAAGGTGATCGGAATGAGCTATGGTCAGACCGTAAACCTGACCGGTCCTGCATCCGTTGTCGAAGGGCGAGACGCTATCTTTACCTGCAACGTCACCGGGATTCTGTTCCCGACTTTCGTCTGGAACGACGTCTCCGTCACTCCGAGCCAACAGATCTTCGTCAACTTTGGGTCGTTCAGCGAGAAGCCCAAATACGACAACTTCAAGCTCTCGCAGTCGGGCAACTCCACCATCATGACCATCCGCGAAGCTGATTTTGAAGACGCAGGAAGCTTCGTCTGCGTTGCCTCTGGAGTCAATAGTGCGACTATCAAATTCACCATAGATGGTAATAGTACTTCTAATCAAGATTCGTTTATAATAGTCATGTTCTATTGCATTGTAATTCATGAATTAGGTGTGAGGTGGTTGGAAAAATGATTTTATTGATGATTGTTAAATGTTAAATGTTATGTTGAAATGTAATTATTTTGTCCGTATTTTACATATTTATGTATTTATGTACATGTATAGCACCTTTAAATGTCCGAAGGCAAACTTTATGTATTTTTTACATGACAATAAATTATCTTGAATCTTTAGATATATCATTGTGTCTTCCACCCACAGTCTTGAGCGCTCTATGAAAGTGCATACATATAAGCCAACATCCTACCACTCGTCTTTTATTCTACTCAATTAATAATAATAATAACGATATTAATACTATGAGATTCGTAAAGCGCCGAATCCAATTGAAATCGAATGCTCAAGGCTCTCTTGTGAAAAAAGAAAAGAAAAAGAGATCATATTAATACATCTGCATTATAAACAAAGGAACAGGATTAAGACAGAACATACATTAATGACAGAACAATATTATTTAAATGTCGGATTTACAGATGCGTTTTAAGATTTGTTACCACATTTCAACTGATCTGCTATTACGAATCTCTCGAGGGAGAGCATTTTACAACGAAAGGCCTCCATGAGCAAAAGTTTCTTTGCCGTTTCTATAGTATAGAGCTTAGAGAGAACAAGAAATCACTCTGTAAGAAGTAATATTAGAGTTCACTTTGATTTAAGTTGAATATACTCCAAAATGTTATAATGATCCACCCGAAAGTCAAAATTGAGAGTGGACCCCACTAAAGCTTTACAGGAACATGTAATAAAAAAGAGGAGGAGGTGGGGGAAGAAGAAAAGAGAAGAAGAAGAGAAGAAGAGGAGAAGAAGAGGGATGAAAAGAATAAAAAGAAAGAAAAAGAAGAAGAAGAAGAAGAAGAAGAAGAAGAAGAAGAAGAAAGAAAAAAAGAAGAAGAGGAAGAAGAAGAAGGAGGAGCAGACAAAAACTGATGCGTATTTTGTAATTAAAATGTATGCCTTCTAAAGAATGTAGGTGTTTCCCTTTTATGTTGGGCATCACTCATTTTGCTAATTTCTTTATTCTTCAACTTTCTAATCATTTTTCTTTCACCATGCATGCTTCTCCTCAACCTCATCATTTTATTGGACAATTATTAGAAGGTAAGACTTATTTTTTTTATTATTAAAAAATGTTTATCTGTTAATTGCGGACACAATATATTTGAGATTGAAAATGGATATTTTGTGGTTTATTCCCGCTTGATTAAAAGAAAAACACTGAAACACAATCCCCGGTCATATATGTCTTCATAATTATTATTTTTGCCAATCCATTTCCTTGTTATTCTTTGTTCTTTGCAACATAATATTGGGTCGCTTGAATGCCTCTTGAATCCTAAATACCATTTTAGCGTAAACAACTTTTTAAAATCAGGGTTTATGAATTTCGCGCTAAAGAGAACTGGGAGTTCCGGTAAAGATGAAAAGTAAATTGTGAGCTGATTCTCATTCTTTATATGTCAGTTTGGAAGAAAAAAAAACGGTAGAAAAATCTTATGAAAAGCGTGTTCTTCAAATAATAATAATAATAATAATAATAATGCAATGTTTATAAAGCGCATAATAAACTGCAGTTTCTCTAAATGCCCTTTTCATTAACTAAAGGGAAACTAGAATCAATTAAAACGTTTAAACAAACGTCAGCCTAAATTATTTGCCCGCTCAAGTACCAATTTCTGCGTGGAGTGCTATTCTCTCTAAATTATATCTTTCTTTTTTAAATCAATATTAAGAAGGTTTTCATCATGATCATGATCCCAATGCCTCATCATTGTAAACACTGATGCCAATGTACGAGCGAGGCCTTCTAGGGAGGTTTTTTTTTATTTTTTATAAAAATGTAATCAAATGATCAATAGTCAATCTCCTCTTTAAGTCTTTCGAACTGATGGGATGGAAACACGGAAATGCTTTACAATTACAATACTTACTCGATTGTTTTCCGAAGCGTATCTATTACCTGATTGTAGCGAGAACACAGAAGGTATTCTGATTGGTCACAAACATCCGGAAAAGGACACCACTGCAGACGTACGTGGCGTATCAAAGACTTCTCTATACGGGAGGGGGGGGGGGGGGGGGGGGGGGGGGGAAGAGGGAGGGAGAGGGAGGGGAGGGAGGGAGGGAGGGAGGGAGGGAGGGGTGTGTGTGTGGGGGTGGGGGCATTGACAGCTCTGCGTATTCTACTATGTTGACACGTTATGAATACATTGCAGACTGTTTTTTCTTATTTTGGAGTTGAGTGGGGTCCGGGAGTGGGGTACGCTGATATATCATTGAATATGCTTATAGGATTTGTATTTTTATGTTATAGCTTTTGTTTCTGGTTTTATTGATAAAGGTGCCTCCAACATTAGAATTCAATTTGTGCATCAATTGACTTTATCTCTCTCTTTTTATCTAGTGATCATGTTTATTTACTCATTTTCTAGATTCACCATGGTTTGGCCATCCTCGAAGTTTTATCGTCATAGCGGCTCTCGCCATTCTTCTGGTAGCTTCAATAATCATTAACATCTCACAATATATCAAATAAAATGATTATTAATTCTAAGGGTACAGGTCTAATTGTCCGGATGTTAATTTGCTGGTGTGGTGTTCCGTCATAATTCTCTTGGATAGTTTGACCCTCGCAATTTTTCTTATAGCTTCTGTAATCATTAACATCTTACAATACATGACATAACATGATTATCAGTAACAAGGGTATAGGTCTAATTCTTCGGTTGTTGTTTGTCCTGGGGTGTTTTTTGTCTTAATTTCTTTGGTAGTTTGACACTCGTAATTTTTCTGGTAGCTTCTGTAATCATTTACATATCAACATATATGAAATGTCCAAAATTATAAAGTTGTTTATAAGAGTTGGCATACTCACTTATCCGATGGTAATTGTCCTAAGTATCATCGTCCGGATGTGTATTCCTTTTTAAAGGAAATTTGTCCAAAGTTAGGGGAGTGGGGTCCAAGGGGTAGTTGTCGTAGCATCAATTTTCCAAGATGACAGAGATAAGTATGAGGTCTAAATGACTGATTAATTTTGTGTAACAAGTGGACATTTCCTTCTCAATTGTTCTATCATACCACAACAAAATATTTAGATCAGGTATTCAGCCGTGCATGGTTTGATTCTCTTATACATGAATATTGATAATGGAATGAAATAGGAGAATGTGGCTTACTTAATTTAGCCGTCAAATAAACATTCTTCTGAACTTGTGATAATACTCGGCAGCAAATGAAGTTATCAAAATATGGCGTTGGGGGCTTGGGGCTATTATTATATTAGTGATATTTTTGTCGACTGGTAGATGTATTTTAGTTCGTGTTTGGGTACATTTTTCATGAGGATTTGCTTTCGAAATTTCCTTTTGGTTGGAGGTTTATTGTCATGAGGGATACATGTACTACCCTGGGATAGTTGCATCCAGGGCCGAATGTAGGCACCCGGGTTTGTATAAAATCAAAACTTCAAATAAATGATTTGCTGTACTAGGCCCTACGCAGTTGTACGATAGCTTTGGACAGACTGCAATATGGATGCAAATCAATAAAAGGGTATTGGTGTATGAACTGAATTGTCATAATCGAGAAATTTGATATGATTTTTTTATTTATAACAATAATGTGCTTTTTATCCACTTAGACTACATCAGCTGTTCAGCATGGGACTGTAATACTATTTAGTGAAATATGTTTCTCAGTTGTATGTAGAAATTGTTTTCAGTTGTCACAGATAAAATGGATCTCTGGTTTTAAGTGACGACCATGGTTAGAATTGTGTAGAAAAACATAATCAAGTTTATATAGGCCTAATATGATTTTGTATGTTTAATGCCTATTGATGCCGTAAGTGTTATTCCTAATTATTTAAGGCAAGTTCGAGTCGACATAGCTTTTTCATCAAGGAACATATCAATAAATCAATGGTTACTGATATTTCGTTGTCATCTCCATAACTGTTCAACAGTTATAGTAGAAAAATTGTATAGAAGATTTTCTTTTTCTTTGCTGCTAAATTTAAGAGTAATTTATGTCGATTATGTTTAATGAAATTAAAGTGTCCACTTATCTCTTTTCCTTATGATGCTTGGATATAAAACCAAATAATTTACCAGTTTGATTCCGTATAATTAAAATGTGTACCAACGATAATTTTTTTTTAATCTCTACTACTCTGTCTTAAGCATTGTTTATATTTAAGCCTGGTGATTATATTCATGATAAGGTTATCACATTGTTGTGTCTAATGATTTTGAGCCTTTGAAAATAAAATGTAAGGAAATTGCACTTTTGTTTTTAATTGTGTTCTGCTGTGTTTCCAAGACCCCAGCTACACAGAACGCAGATGACAAGAGTACAAACAGGAAATGTATATCCATGTATATCCACCAGCAATGGTACGTGGTATCATGGATATATCTCCACGATGGTATCGTAACATATATTACAGTTTTAGAAAAAAAAAGGGGGGGGGGGAGGGGGGAGTAGAAGAAAAAAAAAGCGGTCATTAATTAAATACAAATAGCGCGGATGTGGAAATAAAATTGAAATATTTTTAACCCTGATTATATTTAATCGAATATTCATAGAGCAAGAGACAGAGAGGGGGAAAGTACAGAACATGAGAAGTCGAGAGGGGAGATGGAGAGGGGAAGAAAAGAGAGAGAGAGAGTGGGAGAGAGAGGGGGAAGAGAGAGAGGGGAAGAGAGCGGGTGAGAGCGAGAGAGAGAGAAAGAGAGGGAAAGAGAGAGGGAGAGAATGAGAGGGAGAGAGAGAGACGGGGAGAGAGAGAGAGGGAGAGAGAGAGAGAGAGCGAGAGAGAGAGAGAAAGAGAGGGAGAGAAAGAGAGGGAGAGAGAGAGAGAGGGGGAAGAGAGAGAGGGGGAGAGAGAGAGAGAGAGGGAGAGAGAGAGAGAGAGGGAGAGAGAGAGAGAGAGAGAGAGAAAGAGAGGAAGAGAAAGTGAGGGAGAGAGAGAGCGAGAGAGAGAGAGAGAGAGAGTGAGAGAGAGGGGGAGGGGGAGGGAGAAGAGAGAGAGAGAGAGAGAGAGGGGGGGGAGAAAAATGAGAGAGAAAGCGGGAGAGAGAGAGAAAGAGAGAGAGAGCGAGAGAGAGAGAGAGAGAGAGAGAGGGGGGGGGGGGGGGGGAGGGGGAGGGAGGTGACACTATATAGGTTTGTTATATTTCAGGAAGAGCCCCCTTCATCGTAGCAAGACAATTACCCTCTGGACAATTACCTCCCTCAAAACGAAGTAGGTAATATACACTCCTTTATGTCACATTAACGCCCCTCCCCTCAGGAAAAGAAAGGTATTATGGAGGCATTGTATGAAAGAATGCAATTCCTTTGTGAGCATGTGCTGAGCTGGGGGAAGTGACATATAATACCACTTTCTCTTATTAGCGCACTAATGATTGACAGATGACGTCACAAGATGAATGAATCTGGAGCAATTTTGTAGGGTGGAGCTTAGCAGGTCTGAGAAAATTATTTTAAGAAATATTCAAAAATCTATGAAATATATTTATATGTTTGAATAACAAAATATGAGTTGTATGCAGCTCTGAACATCAATAGGAATCAACTTATATTTGGATGTCACCCGACCATTAAGGGTGGATCCCGTCTATGCCCCTGTCTGCATTTCCATGGTAATGTCTAGTTGTCGTGGTAAAACAAAATAATGCAGATGATGACGGGATAAAAAGATGACACACTCCGAGTGTCTTAATCTAATAACAACAATCTCAATTTCGTTTTTAAATTGATTTATTTAATTGGAAGACATATGAAATAAGATCCTTTGTGTAAACAGCCAAGAGAGATATATTCAAGTACGTTTTCCTGATCAACACTCAAAGAATGAATAGTTCCTATTGAGATTCCATTATGGATGTTTGGTTATGAAGACAGTAGTAAAATATACCCTTCATAGTTTGTCAAGGTGATACTTCTTTTAATAATAGTAATTGGTCTTTAAAGGGCCACTCTAACCAAAACGGGCTAAAAATGAAAAAAAAAGACATGTAGAATAATTTTTGACGGAGATTCCGAACATGACAATGATTTTTCTTAGAAATCATCAATAACTCTGACATCTAGCTTAAAAAATGATGAGTCAGAACGCTCAGAGAAAGCCAGTTTCGGAGCTGTATTGCGCAACTGTTTATTACGTCACTGCAGGCGCCTCTTCTGTGAAAAGGAGGGTGATTTAGGCACTAATATGTCTTTAAAAAGGCAAACTATGATATTAATTGGAACAAAAAAGACATGTATCCGAAAAATAACATGTACTTGATATTCCCGGTACCTTTCTGGCAATTACGTCATTTCTAATGTAAGATCCTTAGTTGTAGGTCAAATCGAACATGCCCGCAATGACGTCAAATGCATCATCAAGGTCACGTGACCGTGTTACCTTTTTTTCGAGGGGCGTAGCCCAGCAAGCGTGAGAACTGTGAAAAATGGATGGTTATAATTTGTTTTGTCAATTTAGAGATTTTCTGAAAAATCAGAGACTTGAATAATAATAAGTAGAGGTGTATTCCTGTTTTGAAAGGCTATGTTGTTTGGGTTAGAGTAGCCCTTTAAAGGGGAAACTACATTTAATAGTAGGGCCTGTAATTAATGCTCTCCGATCCTGCGGCCACTGACAAGTATTGTTCCCCCGGCATTGCCAGGTATCCATTTCGTACAGCTGGGACGAGAGGGACAACATAATTATAGGCATTTTTTCTCTCCAAGAATGTGAGGACCAAGCAAGGCTTGAACCTGGGATCTTTCGTATGACAGCCAAGAGGCAACACCGATGTAATGCGGTAAGGTATGTAATCCCGTAGGATTTTTTTTGCAAAAGTTGATTTTTGTTGTTGTTGTTGCTGTTTTGGCTTCAAAAAGGTCCAAATTGACCGAAAATGATGGGGTTCAAATTTTCAGACCCCTCCTTAATTTCCTGGGGGGGGGGGGGGTTCCTTATCGGGCCTCAAAATGGCTTATATAACGCGCAATAGGGAAATTTGGTATCTTCGAGAAAATTTGAACCCCATCAATTTCTGATAGCATGGACCACAAGAATACAAAAATGCAAAAAAAGAAAGAAAAAAAAAAATCAACTTTGGCACAAAAATCATACGGGAGCTGTTTCAGTGACATACCGTACCACACTAATGTATTGTGCTCCCACCTACTCTAATGAATAATGTAATGGAGGGAGGGGGGGGGGGTACAAAACAAGAAAGAAGTTGGCTGGTAGGGAAAGGTAGAGATAGACGAGGGAAATGGATTAATATATCATTGTAGTTCATTGTAGTTCATTAAAATAATCTGTAAAGGGTAAATAAAACAGGCACGCCATAAAAGTGTGGACTAACTTAGTACACGCTACCGGAATACCACCTTATGTGATTAGACAAATACCTTGCACAAACATATACACATTAATTTTCTCCACTCACGTTAGTTAGCGGTTATTTAAAACAAAAAAACATTTTCAAAAAGTTTGATTGCGGATGGCCTGCATGAGCAACGGACTCCTAACAATATGAACTGCTTGCTTTTCTCATTTTATTGCTTGCTATGTTAGTTTATTAATTGATTGTTTTCCGATGTCACCAGTCTATTTCCGCTATTAAACTCGTGTATTTAATATAAAAAGACAAGAGCAAAGTGGTCTCGAGTGAGTTAGATATATGACTTTTGTAAATATTGTTTATAAAGATGTCAAGTAGTCTCTACGTATTTTTGTTTTATTATCAAAGTTATTACTGACTGAAAGAAAAAAATCTTACGCCCTTGATTAATAATCTATTGATAAATCCAATACAACATCTACCGCTAAATTTAAAAATGTGACACGAACTTAGTTTTGAAAAAATATCATTTCCAGATGCTATACAATGAGCAAAATTTTGTTTAATACCAGTTGTAAGTTTTTAAATATTTAAGTGTGTCAAATGTTTCTTTTCACAATCACCACTTTAGAGACCTCAAGAACAAACAGGAATTAATATATACCACAGTATGAATGTCCAGCCTCTTAAATATTCTTGAGTTTCAAGCTTATGGGATGAGTCGAATGAAAAAACAAAGGAAAACAAAATCGTTAAAATTTACTTGATACTGCCGCCCCGAGTACAATTATTTTGGAAAGAACTTAGGGTACTTAAAATAATTACTACTCGGAGTATTAATATCAAATAAATCCTAATTATTTCCTGGTCTAACTTCAAGTATGAACCTGTTTTCCTGACTGAAAACTATAAAAACATCATCATTGTATCGGAAAGATATGAATTGAAGATGTAAAGTGAAGTGAGTAATTAATACAGATACCGCTTTTCAAAGTACATGTACTTATTAGGGGCGGATGCTAAGAAGAAATGTTATATTTGTTATCCCTGAATAGAGGTGAACTTGTGTACATTAAGATTTCATAAAAATGACTTCTCGCTGACCCATTTCAAGTGACATTCAATTTTTTAATCAACATTTGTTTCCAATGTCATTGCATATTTAAAGATAAACTGAGTTGAAGCTGAACATTGGGAGAAGAGGGGAATAAAACGTACAAAGTATATGAGACAAAGCTTATGGTAACTTTGAATTTTTAAAAGTTACGATAGCGTTTTATTTGGAGCTCCCGTCATAATTCGAAATGTGTTCGTCATATGTGACGTCATTTTTCGATTGCTTTTCTGTTCATTGCGTACTAAACTTCTCACAATCATTTTCCTACTTTTGTATTCAAAGGAGCGAGAAACCTCCTACAACATACCTCGAATCATATATTTTTTATGTCATTCCCTGAAATTATAATTTGTTCAACGCTGCAAGTTAAGAATGAAAAATTCCGATACTTTTAGTATTGCATCGTATTGGTTTGTTTATTGAGATTAAACAAAAAACAATCATCGAACATGCAGCTAAGAGCTAAAATTGCTCAATTTACAGAGTAAAAGGTACATGGCATGAAAGTACATTGATGATACATTTAAAGATATTGAAAACTTAACATGTTTTGTGTATACATTAACGTGCGATATACAAGTTTCATTGTTAATATAAAATTGCCATTTGTTTTGAGTAAAACAGAGATTTTAGTAATTTGAGTACAAAACGAAAGAAAACACGAAAGAATGACTTTTGGATGATGATCCTGCACGATGTATCTTCCCATGATGAAATGATATGACATTAAAAACAAGAGAGAGAGACAAACTGTAGTACCAAATAATGCCTTGTAATTAATCACACATAATATCAATTTGTAACCAATGTGAAATATACATGATTTTTATTTTATTTTTCGATCGAAATGTTTGTCCTACCATAAATAAAGTCGTATAAAAAGTAAATGTTGTATGAATGTGTCTTAAGTTGATTCACCACCTTTCTCTATTTGATTCTAATAAATTGAATAATTTTGACATAACACTCAGGATTATATACCATCGTTTCTACATAAATCAATTAAATTCTGCATTTCACAAATAAAAAAGAGAGAATTACATTAATTAGAAAGAAAAAACAAAGAAAACAAAATAAAAAAAGAAGAAAGAAAAAAAGAAGAAGAAAGAAAGAAGAAGAAAGAAAGAAAGAAAGAAGACAGCAAAAAAAAACAAAAAAAAGACAGAAAGAAATATACATAGTAAGGAAAAATATTATTGTAAAAGTCTGGTTACTTTCGTGCAGAAAATGATACATGTCTGTACTTGAAAAGTTGCTATTGCTTCCGACGTACTCCTGATAGTGTCACAGTTTGAAATTCAGATAGCTACGTGCACACACACGTGCATCGTCATGCATTCAAACGATTCATATGAATATTGGAATATATAGGAGTTATATACTGCTTTGAAATCATGAATGGTAATGTATTGTATTTTATCATTGATAAATATTAATATTCTTGTCTTAAAACATATAAAAGGTTACACATAATATACCAAATAGCTTAAAAACAGGCATTTAAAAGCAAAGTTTATCACTAATCTAATTACATCATGAAAACCTCAACAAATGGCACATATTTTAAACATATTGTGTAGCATCCATAATAAATTCGTATAACATCATTCTTTACATTCATTAGACATGCATCGTGATAGAAATGTATAGATAGTCCATTATGTTAGCAAAGACAGAGAGAAAGAGAGATTAGAGAGAGAGAGAGAGAGAGAGAGAGGGGGGAGGGGGTGTGTGTGTGTGAGTGTGTGTGTGAGAGAGAATTAGATGAGAGAGGGAGAGGGAGAGATAGAGAGAGAGAGCATGGGGGAGGGAAAGAGGGGAAGCGAGAGAGATGAGAGGGAGAGAGAGAGGTGTGTGTGTGTGTATGAGAGAGAATTAGATGAGAGAGGGAGAGAGAGAGAGAGGGAGAGGGATAGAGGGGAAGCGAGATAGATGAGAGGGAGAGAGAGGGAGAAATAGACGGAGAGAGAGAGAAAAAAAGAGGGAGAGAAAGAGATGAGAGGGAGAGAGAGAGAGAGAGAGATTGAGAGCAGGGGGAGAGAAAGGGAGGGAGAGAGAGATTATTATGAAATTGGAACTTGTAGTTTGTAAAAGAATATTACAAGGTTATCATTTTTATTATGCTTTATGGTGGAAACGTTTTGTTGCTCTCTTATAGTCTTTCTCGACAGAAACAATCTCCGACGTTTACACAGACAAAATATGTTGTTGCTGCATTGATCATTAGACATCTTAAAGGTCACATTAAGAAAAAAATGGCGGCCTATTTAAAAACGGCCCAAAAAACGAAAGACGGCAAAGTTCTGTAATCTGTTATTTAAGATTTATGAGCGTTCCTGTGATAACTGAAAAGGGTAATCAAACAAAAGATAATAATAGCAATGCAGAATCCTTATTTAGTACTAACCTTTAATAAGATGGTTCTAAAATACAATTAATTATGTAATCTATTTCGTGTACCATTGAGCGATGTTTATGATGATAGATAGGAGCATGACGATCGTAATGACTATTATGATACCCAGGAACGAAGCCATCGGCAATCCTTTAATAAAAAATATAAATAAGTTTGTTTATAGAAAGTCTTTGAACGTTTTCCAAAAGTTTACAATATCAATGATGTCTGTATTTCTAATTTTGTTGATGATGATGATGTAGTAGTAGTAGAAGTAGTAGTAGTAGTAGTAACAGTAGTAGCAGCAGCAGTAGTAGTAGCACTGTAGTAGCAGTATGAGTAGGTCAATATATTAGGTAATAGATTAATAAACTAATTAATTGAGTACTTAAAGTTAGACCGATGAGGCAAGATATTCGTAATTATAACAACCTTTTCCAGCCTTCTTTCAATGATCTTAGTGGCTTAATAGCGTAGTCGGACTTTTCGAATGATACAACTTTGTTTATATGTATCGGGCTATATAGTTGATATGACAAAACAAAATAATTGTTACATGATATCTAGGATTATCAAGGAAACCTTTAACAACAATTTTAAAAACATTTACAATAAATCTTAAGAAAAGGCGGATTTAGGAATTTGAAAGACTTGAAGTACTTATCTATAAATCGTACTTAGAATCCGAGGGTATTGTGAAATCATTTCCTCTTGATTTCAGTGGAAGAGTTTAAAGTAAACATACCAATTGACCACTGCCTTCAGGAAAAGTTTGATCTAAAAATATGGACAATGATTTCTTTGTACATCCAATGCAATCTAATTTACAGAGTATTTTATGAAACGCCTTTTCCTTGCAGTTACAAAGCGCTTCACAACCCCCCCCCCCCCGATAATTACATGTAGTAAAGAGTAGGCCTACCGAAGTGCTAAAAATGTCATATTTGCTCGTCGTCCAGGTGTAACTGGTTCTAAACAACAGAGCCTGTGCTTGAGGTTCACCGCGAGCAACGGGCTGGAACAGGGCAAATTCAGTGTCTGGGACTGTTTAGCGCAAGTTTGTTTGGAACCAGCAACCTTGACAACTTGACCAGTATGACGTCCTACTTCGCTACTTTATTAGGGCAAATTAACCAATGATTAAATAATTCAAGAGACCTGGTTAATTGATCGAATAAAACATTAAACGATTTATATTTTCTGCAAACATTCATTACACGATCGCAACGACTTTCAAGAAACCAAGCTAGGACAGTAATATATTTGTAAAGCGCTTAGAGACATTTGTATTAAGCGCTTTATAAAAGCTAAATATTATTATTGTTATTATTATTATTAATTTCACTAGCCATGCATCAATTCCGAAATATGCAAATATGAAAATGATAATGATACATTTCCCCCAAAACAATTCCTTTACAGCTAAGCAGTACGATCAGTTTCATTGAAATTGTCCTTGCCGAGAATTTATTTCTCGAAAGACTTTGCGATCGTGTTTGAGGAAGTAAGGAAAGAAAAAGAGATGACGACATACCGTCCATAAAATCCATAATCTCATCCAAGAAATCTCCAGCTGATGGATGAAAAGGAAGAAGACGTAAAAGGCTTTATGTGAATGTTTCTAAAGAGATATATGGCGCAATATGAATACTATTAAAGGGACTTTGTAACAATGTACACATGAGAGAAAACGGTGCTATGGTAGTGACTTTAATACTAGATGTACAATTAAAGATAATCTGAAAGTTTGAGTGAAAACAGACCATTATTAACGATACAAATTGGGAAAAACTGATCTAATCGATACCTTAATTCTCCCAACTATATTATTACGATTTAATTACATTTTAGGTACATGTAAATCGTCACAAAGTAATGAATCGGCTCTACATACCATTCTAGACATTTAAGTGTTGACAGATTATTTTAAAAGCCTGTCTTTTGTCTTATTTTGATGGAAAAACGGTTGCGAGAATTTACTGTTAATCACTGTTAGAGGGTGTTGCACAGTGACGCCATCTTAGAAAACCATTAATATCTTTGTGATTTGAGAATTTTTTCAGGATATTTTGCATGTTAGAGGGTTAGTAAATTAAAAGGAAGATAATAAGTAACATTTCATACAAAAATTACGCAATTTTGTAATCAATCTTCAACAATTTTACCGAGTCACTTTAATATTCATCACAGAGATGTGGGGAAATGTGATTTGGTTTAGTGGTAATGTCCATGGTACGGTCAGCTCCCTGTCTTCGCCTACAAACTGACTCATATCAGCGGATCTGGGTTCGAGACTGAGCCACGTCTTTCGAAGGGCGAAGTTAAAGTTCGGTCCCCAGAAGTAAATAATTATATATAATTGATTCACGTCTGTTAAAACCCAAGTTACACACATACACACGCACTCGCACACAAACACACACACGCACACAAACACACGCACAAACACGCACAAACACGCATCACCATCATCATCATCACTATAAATTGCGGAAAAAGCTTATCACTATTATCCTTGGCATTCATTTTATTTGTCTTAATTTGTTTCTACCTTCTAACAATTCGTTATCAGAAAAGGAATAAATAAATGAATGAAAAAATAAATATGAAGGAATGAAGTATTAAATATATGCATTAATAGATAAATAAAAAGAATAACGGTAGGGAGATATATCATTTTAAAGATTGACATTAACTCACCAGGTTCACACGCACATACACGCACTCACGCATCACCATCATCATTGAAAAGGAATTAATAAATGAATGAATATATAATGAAGTATTAAATATATGCATTAATAGATAAATAAATAGAATAACAGTAAGGGAGATATATCATTGTAAAGATGACATAAACTCACCAGGTTCATAGGTTATCGCATCCGTAGCGTTTCCAAACACATTTCCCGCCATACACGTAAATTCCACAACCACGTTGGGTAAGGAGACACTGACAGTATTCTCCCCTTGTGTAGATTCATGTATGAGTACGCCATTGGAAAAGATGTAATAGTTCGTGATGGCCGGACACGGTTGACCTTTTGAGGCATCAAGGTCACATGACACGGTTAGGCTTGAGTCCGCGATGATGAAGGTGGTCATGATGTTATCAGGGGAAGGGGGTTCTGAATACAACAATGAAAGAGGTATAATCACGGGGGTCAATGACCTTTGACCTCTAATAAAAAAAATCTCCCTAACCCCCATCCCTCCTTCCTCTTTTTTTGGTAGTTGTCCATACCCATACCTACCCAAATCAGTTGAAATTAGCTTCTTTTAAATTATTTCACAGATTGGCTCAATATATCGCTAATTTAGGGTTACTAAATATTCACTTTTTCACTTTTGGTCCGTAACAAGTTCGCAAAGACCATCAAAATCAACTTAGGACAATTTCAATAGCCTTTTCATATTCTCTTGAAATGGGCACACATTAGGCCTTACATAATCCTGACATGTATGTTTGAAAAGATGATATGGCATTCAATAAATCAATGATTAATTATTAATTAAAAAAACAGCAATATAATAGGGTATTGATATAGCCCTTGATTTGGTTTCTTGAGAGTCTTCGCGATCGTAATCGGTATGAACGACCATTGTTTTAAATATTTGTAACAACAAAGACGACGATGACAACAACATCACATACAAAACACTTTACAAGGCCTACTAATGGAACAACAAAATATAGCTTAGTTATGTCATGTCTATACCGAGTATTTCTTCGAATGAGAATGAATTTAAAATCTCACAAGCCTCAATAATTAATTCTCCGAATTGATGTTTTTTATCATATCAGTGCATATCAGTGGGCGGATCGGTGAATAAGACTGAGGATTAGCAAAATTGCAGAAATTAGAAATACTGCAATTAATTGAATTCTGCCGAAGGTGAGATTCATTTCCTACCAAAACCCTTCTTCAAATGATAATAGCTTACCCGTCAATGCCGTTCGAAAAACAATTAAAAAATGATAACTAAAAATTACATTTAACTAACCATGGAAATTCAGTTGGATTGACTTCTGCCAGTTGAGTTCAGAAACCTCATGACCGTTGACTTGGCATGTCAACATCTGGTTGTAGTTCTCCTTGTTTGCAGGGAAGGTGAACACGCTTCTTTTGTCCCACAGGGTGTGATGGGAAACATCGGGGTCCGTTTCCACTATGCCTAAAGTCTGGGTGATATTTCCTAAGGTCCAGGTTACGTTTTCCTCTGGTCTAGCGCCGATAGCCTCGCAAGCTGCTTGGTACACAATTGTATTGTTGATCGTCGTAGTAATCACCGCCAGCGACACATTTGATTTCACTGTGGTAGATTTTAAAAATCCACAGCAGACAAAACCGAGAAATTAATCAAAAAGTAAATTAACGAGGTGCCATATAAATAGTGATAATGATGATTATGATTGTGATTTATTTATTTATTTATTTATTAGTCTTTTTTTAGTAGGGTGGCTCCATCACTAGTTAAATACTGTGATAACACATCTAATACTAACTTACCCACTTGACCAGGACACCTTCAGATGTTTTCATACCTTGAACAACAAGATCAATCTTGACACTGATGAGCCCTAATACACTACATCCTCCTTATCTCCTTTCCTCCTACATTAGTAGCAATGGTAGGTATTCGAACCCCGAACTATGTACTTCATTGCCTAACCACTAGACCACGACACATCCATATTTTTTCCTTATGCCACGGTCACAAAGATTAGTACGAACGATAATCTCGTACGAATCTCCCTGTTTTTTTCATTGTGTTCCCGAATTTCCATTGTCTGAAAATCGTTCGCACGGCGTTCGTAGCAGTTCGTAAGGGCATTTGTGACCGAGGACTTACCTTCCACTTTGAGATCAATCGTGTCGCTATCGAGACCCGCCGCACTACAGCTGTAGGATCCATCATCTTCAAATGCTGCTCCCTGTATAGTCAGGTTGGAGGAAACGGCATCGGAGGACACTTTAAAGTTGCTGTGTTTGGCTTCCCGACTGAAAAGTTCGGCCCGAGGAAGACGATCGTAGCTCCGTCGCGCCACAGGATGGTGGGTGAGCTTAAACCTGATGTGGTACAGATGAAGACCGCATCATCCCCTTGTTGCACCCCAGATGGCCCAACAAGGTTCACAGATTGACCGTTGGTGATTCCCACCATCTGTGGCAATGGAAATTGGTCATAAAATACTTAAACGCGGCTCTTCATTTTGAGGGGGTTTTGGGGGTCATCTGGGCTTCGGAGTTCTTGCATTTATTATTTTATTTATTTATTTATTTATTTATTTATTTATTTATTAATTAATTAATTAATTAATTAATTAATTAATTAATTAATTTATTTATTTCTTATCTGTTGTCAGGGAAGCCCATTCACCAATAAGTAGCGGTCTTCCATGGGGCCCTGAATAAACAACATGAACATATTTATATCAAAAAGCATGACGTTTATACAGAACAGTTAAACATTTATAAAGCTATGGCACAGCAATAATAGACGTGGCAAAAATGACACTCGTTTGCCAAATAAAAATATATCATTAACTTTCTTTATGCACCCTTTACAATGAAGACTCTTTTATTTTTTTTTCGGAGGGAGGGGGGGGGGGGGGTTAATAAATTAAGAATAAATCTAAACTACAACCCTTCTGACGACCCTTGCGTCAATTTTTTTTCACACCAAACGTATTCTTGCCTTCCGACAGTAGACATACAATAAACTAACCATATTTCCCTAAATCTTTTATAAAAAATAAAAAAACTGAACTATAAGCCAATGGTAAACCTTTGATAAAATAAAGTCCGGGACACTACAATTGCCACAGGAGCAAATTTCTGATTATGTGAAGAATTTTTTGTGTGGATACTTCAAGTACATCCTCAATGCAATGTGCTAAAGGAGTTGGAAAGGTGTACACTTTGCCTGAATAAGTTTGATGAGCGCATAATTGTTACCATTCTCACTCGTACTATTATATTGTTCTTGCTATTAACAACATTTGCCTGTGTTCAACCGTTGCTATATATTGTTGCTAATAATAACGATATGAATAGGTTTGAATTAAATATATTGTTGCTAACAATAAGGATATGAATAGACAAACATCAAATATATATTTACAAATAATAATGATATAATAAAACTACTAACAGTCTACGACTTACCACGGTTAGCGCTTTTAACCATTTGCTGGTTTCTGTTAGCGGTCGCGGATTCATCGTATGAGTAAGATCAAGATAAAACTACGAACAGTATACGACTTACCACGGTTAGCGCTATCAACCATCTGCTTGTTTCTATTATCGGTCGCGGATTCATCGTAGGAGTAAGATCAAGATAAAACTACGAATAGTCTAGGACTTACCACGGTTAGCGCTATCAACCATCTGCTTGTTTCTATTATCGGTCACGGATTCATCGTAAGAGTGAGGTCAAGATAAAACTACGAATAGTCTAGGACTTACCACGGTTAGCGCTATCAACCATCTGCTGATTCGTCGTAGGAGTAAGATTAAGATAAAACTACGAACAGTCTACGACTTACCACGGTTAGCGCTATCAACCATCTGCTTGTTTCTGTTAGCGGTCGCGGATTCATCGTAAGAGTAAGATCAAGATAAAACTACGAACAGTCTACGACTTACCACGGTTAGCGCTATCAACCATCTGCTTGTTTCTATTATCGGTCGCGGATTCATCGTAGGAGTAAGATCAAGATAAAACTACGAATAGTCTAGGAATTACCACGGTTAGCGCTATCAACCATCTGCTTGTTTCTATTATCGGTCACGGATTCATCGTAAGAGTGAGGTCAAGATAAAACTACGAATAGTCTAGGACTTACCACGGTTAGCGCTATCAACCATCTGCTGATTCGTCGTAGGAGTAAGATTAAGATAAAACTACGAACAGTCTACGACTTACCACGGTTAGCGCTATCAACCATCTGCTTGTTTCTGTTAGCGGTCGCGGATTCATCGTAAGAGTAAGATCAAGATAAAACTACGAACAGTCTACGACTTACCACGGTTAGCGATATCAACCATCTGCTTGTTTCCGTTAGCGGTCGCGAATTCATCGTAGGAGTAAGATCAAGATAAAACTAAGAACAGCCTACGACTTACCACGGTTAGCGCTATCAACCATCTGCTTGTTTCTGTTAGCGGTCGCGGATTCATCGTAGGAGTAAGGTCAAGATAAAACTAAGAACAGTCTACGACTTACCACGGTTAGCGCTATCAACCATCTGCTTGTTTCTCGCGGATTCATCGTCAAGCTGTTGACAGTCATGTAGGATTCCTACAAGAAAAATAGAACATGGAATCATTTTTTGACGTTTTTGGGGAAAGTGATTAAAGTTCGGATACGTCACCGGCCTGTGGATCACAAGGTCCGCGGCTCAAGTCCCGCCACGACACTAATGTGATTTGGCAAGACGTTGATCTACATTTGCCACTCTCCACTCAGGTGTTAAATTGGTACCCGGTAGGATGCGAAAGTTAATGTGGTTGTTAAATGAAGACTGGCTGGAATGCTCCACAGGGAGTGGAAAATGTGCATACATTGTGTTGCGGTTAGGCCTGAATCCGATGACCTGGTTAATAATAAGTGCTGCGCCTAGAAACAAAGTGTTAGATGCATATTAAAATAATGTGAGCTATTATTTTTTATTATTATAATGATTATTAGCATGAAAAGAGAAAACATATCCAAGACTTGAAGCGTCGGTTAAATATGTTATAAGTACATATAAAGTACTAAAAACATCGTTGTCGGTCACTAGCACTCAAACGCCTATATTTCTTTAATACCTTTTATATAAAATTAAGGCCAAATTCGAAAAACCAATCAAACCACAGGCCTATTTCTAAGAGTCTGATTATATATTCCACTTTTTTTGTCTATCGTTATTTTCGAAAGGCACAATAATAATAATAATAGCTAGATCTTATACAGCGCTTTTCAGGACGGAAGGCCCTCTCAAAGCGCTATACAGGCGAGGCTAAATACTTAATAATAATGTCTTTGTATTTAGAGCTCGTCCCGTTTGATTAAATTTTAAATTTTAATATTTACATGTTTTAAACTAGTAAATGATGATAACGATTATTATAGCGCATTTCTCATATTCGTGTTCAAAAGCTCTTTACAGTTATATTGTTGTTAACAAAAGAGGTAAGTTTTTAGATTATTTATGAAGGTATTGACAGACTGTTGGTTACAAAGAGATATGGGTAGGTTATTCCACAGTTTGGGAGCAGCAGTTGTGAAGGCTCTGTCACCAAGTGTAGGTAGCATCTAGGGAGCTTGATGGTTCAGTGTGATGCTTTGAGAGGAATGGCTGTTATGAATTCAGATAAGCCGTAGGGAGAATTGAGACCGTGGACGCAAATAAAGGGTTAACATGACGAAGAACAAAAGAGAATCAAACAGGAATAGAATAAAGTAGAATAAATAAAATCGATTTATCAATCTTACCAGAAATATAAGTCCACAGTGATTGGATTTGACAAGGTCAGGAGCTTTAGTGGTTTGTCGCAAACTGATGCGGCCAGATCAGACCAAAGAATGTTCTCTTAGAATCTTCAGCAAACTGTTATACATTTTAAGACAGATTTAACACAGAGGGCGGTAATGAGTTTTTGAATAATATCTATGATATGCACATCATACTGTTGATCTCAATAACCAACTACTTATATATGTGTATATAATTGTACATGCCACCAACACAAATGCAACAAAGAGGGCAGTATATGAGGCTAGTGTCATGAGAGATGGGGGAGGGGGAAGCACTCCGGTTGTTGGATGAAACGTAAATAAAACTAGGTCATTGGGGTCATATGGCCATGAGGGGAAGGTGTGGTTTAAAGGGGTCGTATTGTCTTCTTCCACAGTTGTTTGGAAAACAAATTCTACGCCCCCTTTCTTGATTTTCACCCTGCCATGGAACAGAAAACAACCCCTCGTTGTTTTTTTCCTTCAAATGGAGTTGCAAGGACTATTTGTTTGCCATAAAGTCTGTATGGTTCATTTAAAAATTGAAAAAGTCAACTTGAGAATTACTTTTATTAAACAGCACCCTGAAAATGTTACCTGCTAAAAGGTGTATTACTTTAAAATAGCAATCACCTATATTCAAAATCGAAATTAAATTAGAATACAATTAATGCATTCTATGTTAATACGCAATGTATACTTCCCATCGTTCATCTCATCTCTCTCTCTCTCTCTCTCTCTCTCTCTCTCGTTCGCTGTTTCTCCCTCCCTCCGTCTGTCTCTCTCTCTCTCCGTTAATATATATATTTTTTTTTATCCACTTTACGCCTTTACTCGTGTTTTCTGCTTTGTAGTATAGTGCAATAGCCTGTAGGGGAGGCGGGGTCTTATGATATACAAGCTTTTAATTTTTTTTTTTATCAAGCTCCCACATGATTACAGCATGCCCTCCCTGTAACTACGGTTATGCAAATATAATATAAAATATCTCATTATTAACTTTTATTAATTGTTGCGCATTTGTGTAGTGTTATCCAAAAGAATTTTGATTACTTTCATAGTACTCTAACTGAAACTGGAAATGAGACATTTGTATTTATCACATTTATGTTTACTCTATATTTGCAATATCTACGTTTGGCATCAGCAGTATCTCTTCGATTGTATCAATATTATATACCTTTAAAGATACTATGTCCCTTTTGCAGCCAACATCAAATCCTGAAGAACTTTGCAGGAATTATGAATATGTCATGTATGCCCTATTTGTGAAATTTAAACGTTAGCAGTGTCCTAATATTCAAATTATGCAAGAAAACCCGTTTACTTGCTAGACTTCACTGTCACTATTGAGTGACTGACTGCCTTTATTTCTTCTTTGGTAATAACATACATGAAATGAGCTGTACAGGGTACATGAACATTTGTCAATAACCCAATTCTTGTAATGACCAAAATTAAACTGAATTGAATCCTTGCGCAGCACAATACGTACGACCATTCGGTACAATGGTCTCAAAATCAGACTATTACTTATTGACTTGGTAGCACTTAAGTCGATTCGACAAATGAAGAGCTTGATTCCAAAAGGAGCTAAATCCTTATTTTATCAAAATCGAGTTAATTGTTTTAAAATACTGATTTCCTACATGGGGGCAAAATGCACTATATAACATTCAAAAATTTCATCAGGAAGTATGAAAATATTTATATAAAATATCATGTTTCATTCCAAAAGGAGCTAAATCCAAATCGGTTTCATTCCAAAAGGAGCTTAATCCACTTTGGGTACTTCTGAGTAAATCCCCCTTTTTATTTCTCCACTTTCCCTTTAGCCATGTACCTTCATGTTGTTATTTATGTTAAACGTGTCACCCTGGACCAATTATGATAAGAAAAAAATCTACCAGTTATTTCTGATTTTTACTTATTTTTTTAGATTTTGTGGATTTAGCTCCTTTTTGAATGAAAAATGGATTTAGCTCCTTTTGGAATGAAAATTGTGATATGTTGTTTACTTTCTTTTCAAAGGTTTTTTTTAGTTGTGATTTCACTATTATTATTTAAAAGGAAAGGGTTGCTACTAAATTTGAATAAATTTCAGTGACTTTATTGAGAAAATATGAAATTTTTCAGATACAATATCATGTTTCATTCCAAAAGGAGCTAAATCCACGAGAAAAAAAAATCTAAAAATTTATTAAAAATCAGGAAAAAGTGGTAGATTTTTTTCTTATCATATATTATTGGTCCAGGGTGACACCTTTAACATATATAACAACATTAAGGTACATGGCTAAAGGGAAAGTGGAGAAATAAAAAAAAAGTCGATTTACTCAGAAGTACCCAAAGTGGATTTAGCTCCTTTTGGAATGAAACTCTTCAAATAATGGTCGTTATTTTCAAGCCCCCCTTTTTTTAGGGAAGTTCTAAATTAGTATTATCTCATATTACTTCATGCACTGTCACTATGCCAGCACGTTGCACGGACATCCCAGTTTAGCTGTATGATAGCTGCCATCGGGATTATCTCTACAAGTAATCTCAAATGCCGTTGGAATTTAACTTTTTCATTTTTGGGCTTTCGGTATAAAACATCACTTTATTTCATAATTCTTGTAAACTAAACATTTTCTGTGTCGGACATATTGACATCAACATATTTTCTTTTTCATTCTCATCATCATTATCATCAACATCATCACCTTCATCATAATCATCACCATAATTTTCTAAAATTCTTTAAAATATCCACCCCGCCCGCGGGCTATCACATTATCAAGCAAACGATTGTTGTGATAGCCCTTCTTCTTCTGCAGATTTATTATCGAATAATTCTTGATAGTGCGATTATATTTTGTTTTAATGCCAACATTTCTATTATGATTATATTGTGTATATATATATATATATATACGTTCCCCGAAATTGTTATATTTTGTATATGTTGTATCGTTGAAATGTAATTTTGATTTATATGTTTTGCAGTAGAAAATAAATTAGTTTCAATTAAATTCTGGTTAAAAAAAGAAAAAAAGAAAGAAAGAAAGAAAAAAAAAGCGATTCCTTCACATGGAACTTGTTGACAGTAAATCTCTCAAAGAGGGATGTTTTACCTGGTGACATGACAACATACTATAGTATCTTGCTAAAACTACTCAAAAAGGTATCGCTTCCCAGAGGGACAAACTGCTATTATGTATACAGACTTGACTCTTGATCGATGGATAAAGGAAATTATTTCCACTGTTCCCATTAAGTGCACCCAAGCTAACCTAATTGCAGACATCTGTGTCTTTTGGAAAAACTTAAAAGAAACTTCTTATACTTAAATTGTCAATTCCTTTCGACTCGAACTTACCCAAAATGCCTGAATATAAATCAAATAAAAAAATACCTCACTAGTTTTTTCAACATGCAGACCAACGAATACTCAGTCATATTTCTTCCTATAGAAGTTGCCTCTGGAGGCCACTTTCGCAAATGTAGCAAGAATATTAATGAAACTGGTAAACATTTTACTCCTAACTTCAAAAAGTCTTTTAAAAAAGGCGGGGGTGGGGGACCCCCCTGTACGCTTGTCGGAATACGCGTGAGGATAAATATATGATATACATAATACTTTAACCTTGTTTAACTCGATACATTACAGTCTTTAATACACATCAGTCTTTTGATACCCAATTTGTGCACGGCCCAAATGAATGTGTCCTTTATGTTGTACAGTGTATGAAAATGTGAAAATACAAATGTTTGATTGGCAATAATTCACTGAACCGTTTGAGATAGGGTAGGAGTAGGGAAGACCGTAGGG
This sequence comes from Strongylocentrotus purpuratus, assembly GCF_000002235.5. Classification (NCBI taxonomy): domain Eukaryota; kingdom Metazoa; phylum Echinodermata; class Echinoidea; order Camarodonta; family Strongylocentrotidae; genus Strongylocentrotus; species Strongylocentrotus purpuratus. The sequence continues at coordinate 44,458,122 of NW_022145594.1, forward strand.
AATTGGAGACCACCAAGCTTGAACCCATCACTGTCTGTCACTGTCTGTCCGTATTGGCTCTAACATTGCTTTAGGGCCATATGTTACCATTAACAACACTACAGCATATATCCAATTTATTTCGAAGACTACAATGCGTTCTTTCTCCGAGAAAACTGGCAAAATTGACCAAAAAAAGTAATTTTTTTGATCGTAAAAGCACAATTTTCACTGAATGTTGTGGTGTATGCAGATATTTAGGGGTGGCTCTTAAAACGTAGTTTAAAGGGAAGTTTATGAAGTGTGCCAACCATCACAGAAAAATGGCCATTGTGTGTTGTGAATGGGTGTTGCAATGCACATTTCGAATGGTGTCTGCTCAGAAATGTGTGTAGGCAATGGGGGACACCAGGTCCAAGATGGGGGCCTACTTTCCCCCAGTTGTTCATTTCATGTTGAAAGGCACTATCATGAAACATATTCGGTTGTTCGTGTCACCATTCTAATATGAATACATTTTATTTTAAGAAGTTGTCTCTATGCTGTGAGTTTGATCAATGTCAAAGTCACATTGCCAGAACATTATTGTGAAAGTATTTAAACATAATTTAAAGCGCCTTTATTACTTTGAACAAAAAACTACTGAAATATTTTGGGTCACATTGTTTTAAAATCGTTTCAAAATTACAGTAAGTTCATTGGCTGCATTTATCTCTTTCAAAAGTGTTTGAACTAACTATAAAAATGCCATTATCATTCAAATTGTAATTAAAATGTCTTGATTTGTAAATGCCCCTTACTACCTACACATGTAGGTAATGAGAGACCTTTGGTGATGACGTCATTAATCATTGTTATCTTATTAATCAGTTACATCATGACCGCAATTTTGTTACCAACTAAAGAGAAGAAGTTACTGAAGAGAATACAAAACTTTCTGTATGTGTAACATTTTTCATGTTTATGTAAATTATGCAAATGTACTTATAAGGGTCTCCAATTCCCCCACACCTACCCTATGCCAATTTGTAAGCTCATTACAAGATGCTATCTGCATGTCAGGTTGTAGAGGTATATGCACATTTACAGAGAGGTGATGTTTTGACCACGTAAAACACTTAAACATACTCCACAGAAAATCAATGAAAAGAAGTTGAATTGATATTTGTGAAACTAACTTGTATCTCTTAGGAAGCTTTATTTCATCCTCTATCTCTCGGATATTCTATATTCAATTCTAGCTATATGCCTTATTACCTTCACCTCTCCTCGGGCACATGTATAGAGGTAAGCAGACAGGCACACCTGCAGGGAGATGGTTTGATCTGCGACCGAGTTAACCACGTGCTCGTTGGAGAAATGACAATAAGAATCGCAAAATTCGTATAAACACGTTATTTAAATAAAAACTCAATAAATATGCATAACCCTCAAAAAAGCTTGCTACTACAGCATGTCCACAAACAATGCACCTGTATGTTATGGTCAAATTTGGGCCCTGATTTAACTGCGCCACTGTGCTGCAGGTTCCACCTTCATACATGACCTCAATCTGCACAGGTAGGTGACAAGGCAAGCCATGTCATCTCCCTGATCTGCACATGTCAAGAACAAAAATATACAGGAAACTGACAACGACGTCATTAACATGCATATTCATGACCTCCTTGTATATGTACCCAACAAGAGTCTACCTTTGCGGGCGTACAGTAATGGAGTGCCCGAATTGTAGACTACAAAATATGCGGCACTAAATTAATTTGCGCTGTATTCCCAAACAGGGCGAAAAAAATAAAGTTTATAAAGAGGGGAAAAATTAAATGCTGATGGGTTTAAAGAACAATCTTATAATGAAAGACTGAAAAAACCTTTTATAGGTAACATAGTTATATCTAATATGAATGCGAGCGACCACAGTGCGTGAGCTTTTAGGTAAATTAAAAAAATGGCTCTAAGTCGCTTTAAATTAGGCCGGAGCACATGTTATGGGGAAAGGAAAAGGGGCACTTATCAGAAAGGAAAAGTACACTTTTTAGAAAAAAAAGGAGCACGGGTCAAAGAAAGAATAGAGCACTTATCAAGGGGTAAAAAGGAACAATTGGCAGAAGGGGAAGGGGCACTTATCAAAATATAACGGAAACCTCTAATATTTTGAATAGGGTAAATTATCAGAGGGGAAGGGGGAACTTATAATATTTGAAATAGGACACTAAACATGTGAATGGAAAGGGGAAACTTAATGCAAATGAAAAGGGGCACTTGTTAAAGGAAAGGGGGCACCTATTGTATTTTAATTGCGCTTTTATCAGAGGTGAAAAGGAGCATCTATAAGAAAAGGGAATGGGCTCTTATGGAAAAAAACGGAGGCACTTACCACAAGTTAAAGGGGTCATTTTTCCCAGTTTTGGGTACTACAAAAATTGGGCCATGGCCTCCCCCCTCCCGGGGGATTACCTTCTCTGATAACAACTTAATAACATCAATAATGGACGGGGCATTGTAGGAGTGTCAATTTCGTTTTCTCACTTTGCATTGTCGCAATGCTTGCAGAAACAGGATGCCAGAAAACTCCCCCCTTGTTTATATATATATATTTTTTTATAATGTAACAAAAATAAAATTGCGGTAATTGATGACCCAAAAGAACCGACCTTACCCCCCCCCCCAAAAAAAAAAAAAAACAATAAATAAATTAAAAAAAAAAATATCGATCGGCCAAATTTTGGAACACCAAAAAAAAATAAAAAATGTGCTCTTACTCTACTCCCCCCCCACCTTCAAAAAATCCTGCGTACGCTACTGTTTCTGTAACATGTACCGTATACTCACAGCGTAAATTGCATGGCTTGAGCGCCGTGATACTGCGCGAGTTCATGCGCAAGCATTTCAAATAAGGGGGAGGGGGTGGCGCATAGTTCATCTTTTCCCTTATGCGTGACGTCAGCAATACAAAAATGAACTATTCCGATGTAGTCGGCAGGTAAAGTCTTTTATAGTAAAACTATTCATTTCTTGTTGTGTGCACTCCTAATGCAACAATTTTACGATAAGGGATATTATAATATAGTATTAATGACTGCTTTGAGAGAAATAGTTGTTATTACGCTCAAGGGAAGGTTAGAATTGTGCTATTCCCCGAGGCTTGCCGAGGGGAATAGCCCAATTGTAACCTTCCCGAGAGCGTATGAAAACAACTATTTCTCGAATATTTAAGCAGTCATTAATACTTTTATATGCCGAAAAAAAATAGACTAAAAAATAAAAAATAAAAAATACTTTTTTTTTTGGTCGAAGATGAGATTCGAACTCTTGCGTACAAAAGGTGAGGTATCTAAAGTCAGCGCCTCAGACCTCTCGGCCATCGCGCGCTATTCACATGCTTAGCAGTTTTGTACAATATATACATTAAAATGGATTGAAACCGGCTTCGCGTGTGATGAATGCTTCGCAAAAGCTCCATATACGGACTCTTCTTTTACTTTTGCAATGCATATTGGCACGAACTTAGATCAAGATCTATCGGCAGATGTTGTTTTTTTGTTTTTGGAAGTTTATTTTCGTCTTCATGTCAACAATGCAAGATAAAATTGTCGGTAAGATCGATCGAGATTCAATTGTATTGAAATTACCGACCAATCCTTCGCACACATACGGTATCCTCCATCGCTCAAACCATTTTTTAACATGTAAACCTATGGGGTAACCATGGAGGCTGACCTATTTTTTTAATAACCATGGTTATTAAAAATATTGAAATGTTTTAAGCATGGTTACCGGGAATTTTACAGGAACAGTTGAAGTTTATGAATGCAATTCGACCAATCAGATGGCTGGATTTCTTAAGTGAGGTATATAACAACAATTATATCCCTCATGTATAGTTTTTTGCATTGCGATTGTACAGAGCACGAAAAATGTATAGTTTGACTATAAATTTGAGAGGGTACATTCCGGAATCCACTTTTCCACCGATCATCGATATTTCTGCGATCGATATCTAAATTTCTTAGGTCGGAATTTATAGAGTGTCCCTGCTCAAATATAGATGTTTAATTAGTTTAGGATAAAGTCTATAGATATAATATACTTACAAGAAACATATAGTACACCTGATATCGAAAATAAATGGCACTTGGAGTAGGGCGGGAAATGTATCTTTAGTCATGATACAAGCCACAGTAGAGGAGTTCTGGTATTAATAAATAGTAAGTTAGACATTGAAATTAGTGACACTTGTGCAGACATAAATGGAAGATATGTATTGATTATATGTAGTATACAAGGTCAGAAGATGTTGCTAGGAAATGTTTATTTTCCTACTGGAAATAACGAAGGGGAGCAAATAAAATGTTTAATGGATTAAAGTAAGTTGTTGTGTAGAAACAATCCAAAAGGGAACCCAGTAGTTCTTGGAGGTAATTTTAATGTTATTAGAGACAAGAACTTAGATTATTTTGGACAAGTTTTAAAGAAGCAATCAATATTCAGTAGCAAATTAGAAGAATTCATGGATGAATTTAAATTAAGAGATGTATGGAGAAATAAAAATAAAGATAAACAACAATATACATATAGACAAGGGAATCCATTTATGCAAAGCCGTTTGGATTATTTCATTATATCAAAGAATTTAAAACAGATAACATCTAAATGTGACATTATTCCCTCCATAGCACCTGACCATTCAGCTGTTAATTTGGTTCTGCATGATAGAACGTCTGAACAATTTCAGCGTAAAATTGATTGATTGATTGATTTTATTCGTCAAGTATAGTACATTGAATGCTTACATAAAGCAAAAAGAAACGAGAAGATACATTGACAGGATAACCCATGAAAGCCGGAAAAGGCTTATTTCCAACGGGGTCCTATAAAGTACGTGTACAGTACGGCATGAGAATAAAATATCACAACTAATAACTACTACGAATATTACGAATAAATAATATAACATAAACAACAACAAAAATTTCTAGAACTTATAGCAAACAATGATCTACGGTATATTATGCAAGATTAAACTTAAAAACATGCGCTACACATAATGAACTGTGATTTAAGATAACTGATATTACTGTTTTTTAAGGGATTCATGTTTTAGGTATTGTTTTAATACACTTTTAAAGTGTAAACAATTCTTAACTATTTTGACATGTTTTGGGAGAGAATTCCAAAATTGGATACCATTAACATAAAAAGAGTTTCCAATTTGTCCTTTTCGCTTGGGTAAAACAAAATTAAAATGACTATTTCTTGTATCGTATCCATGGATATTTGAGACACGAGTAAAATTATTAGTAATATAATGATCTACATCTGAGTAGTATATTTTATGGACATGGTGTAACACGAGTTGTTTAGACCTTTGACCTACATAGAGTATACCTGCTTCTTCAAGTTCATTTTCCCGACGTGTGTTCTTGGGCCTAAGCAATTAATAAATCTTACCATCTTATTCTGAATTATTCTTAACTTTTTCTTATCCATCTTGCCCAGACTACTGTACCAAGCAGCATTAGCATAATCAAATAAACATTGTATCAAAGCAAAACACAAAATACGTCTCGACTTCATGTTCATACAAGTTTGGTATCTATACAAAAATTTTAAGCGAGAATTAGCCTTTTTGGCAATTGAAGAGGTTATTGGAAGTTCAATAATAGCTTGGTAAATGATAGAGACTATGTTTTAAAGATGAAGGAAGAAAATACAGACTTTAAAGAACAAATGTTATCTGAGATAAAAGACAAGAGAGTATTATGGAACTATATCAAAATGGAAATACGCAGGTTTACAACTAAATTTTCAAAGAAAAGGGCAAGGGAAAGGAAGGAAAGGGTGGAAAAGTTAAAAAGAGAAATTGAAGACTAGCAAGAGAATTTACTATCATTTAATAATGTACGTTATAAAGATTCCTTGAACAATTGAAAATTAAGAAACAACAACTAAGAGTATTTTATGACTATATTAATGAAGGTTTGAAAATACGATCAAGGGCCTCATGGTATGAATGTGGAGAGAAGAATACAGCATTTGTTAAACAGCTCATGGAAGCAAAAAGAAAGAAAAGTGTAATTTCTGTATTATACAGAAATTAAACGTAAACGGAAAGATTGTTACTGAGGAAAAAGAAATTGTATAAAAAAATAGAAGTTGTACTAGATGGATGTTTAGATTTTTCCCTAGTAACCTGCCAAAATTGAACGAGACCTTAAGGGGTTAAGGTGAAGAAAAGATAGTAGAAAGGGAATGTATAGAAATATTAAAAAATATGAAATTAAATAAATCACCAGGAAATGATGGCTTAAGTGTAAAGTTTTATCTTAAATTTTGGCCGGTAATTGAAGATCTAGTCCTTGCATCTTTTAATGAAGCCTTTAAACATCGAGGACTATCAGCCTCTCAGAGACAAGCAGTTATCACCTTGATACATAAACAAGACAAAGATTCAGACTTTATTAAGAATTACAGACCGATTTCTCTTTTAAAGGCCCACTACACTACTTGTAGCTACTTGCGCCCTCTATATAACAAACAATGCCTAATCGGTGACCATTGGTCCCCCATGATCCTCTTTTTCTTATGTTAACTGAGAGCTGAGTTGGTGAGATAACCACCTGTCCAGTGACCTTGCAGGGTGCTCTAATCCCTCCTGTAAACTACGGCAGATAAGCTTTAAATGTGGATTATACAATTTTTAACAAAGATACTTTCAAAGAGATTGCAAGAAATTTTACCTGATATTGTATCTTCTGATCAACTTGGCTATGTTAAGAATAGAAACATTGGAGAAGCCATAAGAATAATAGATGACATGATTTTTCATACTTTTTTTTATAGGGAAAATGCTTTTTTGATGGCTTTAGATTTTGAAAAGGCATTTGACTCCGTTTCTCTTCTTTTTTCTATACAAAGTCTTAAATTCATTTGGGTTTGGACCATTGTTTTGTAAATGGGTGAATACACTTTATACTAATACTGAAAGTTGTGTTATGAATGGAAACACATCAACAGGTTATTTTAAGGTTGAAAGAGGAATTAGACAAGGAGACCCATTATCTCCATACTTTTTTATTTTATGCATTGAAATTTTAGCTCATATGATTAGAAATAATCAATTTGTAAAAGGAATTTGTTTTGGAAATACAGAAATAAAGCAAGTATTGTATGCTGATGATATAACACTCTTCATCAAAGATATGAGTTCAGTTGAGGAAATAAAACATGTTTTAGAAGGTTTTTAAAAAAAATAAAATATCAGGATTTAAGTTAAACAAAGATAAGACATATATTCTGCCCCTGGGCCTACAGGTGTCTGATCATACATTTCCGTTTGGGAAGCTTGTAGATGCTGTTAAAATATTAGGTGTTTATTTTTCAGTACATGTAGATATCAAGGAAAAAAATGAATTATAAGGAAATATTGAGCAAAATTAAAAAAACTACTGACATGGTGGAAACAGCGTGACCTAACTTTAATGGGTAAAATTCAATTGATGAAAGTATATGGATATTATAAATTGACATATGTAACATCACTAATGCCAGTTCCAGAGTGGGTAAACAAAGAAATGGAAGTAATATGTTTTGATTTCTTGTGGAGAGGTAAAGATAAAATTAAAAGAAGTACAATGATTTTAGACTATCAGCAGGGTGGGCTCAAAATGATGAAGAGTTCCGCAGGGAACAAAACTAGGCCCGTTGATGTTCCTAGCTCTGGTGAATGATGCCGCACATGATATCGAGCATCATTGGAAATATGTTGACGACCTAAGCCTTCTCGAGATTCGCACGACATCGGCACCGAAACTACAGGACCATCTTGACGAATTAGAAAATTGGAGTAAAAACAATGACATGAAATTCAATACCACCAAGAGCAATGCCATGTCTGTCAACTTCACGAAACATACCATCAACACTCCTTGTTTGCGTCTCAATGATGAGCCTCTGAAAACAACGGAATCCCAGAAAATACTGGGCGTGCACTTACAATCCAATCTCAAGTGGGACAAACAAGTTGGTGATATGGTATCAAGAGCGGGAAAGCGAGTATTTATGATAAGTCGTCTTCGAAAGGCATCCATCCCAAGTTGTGACCTAGTCAACATCTACTCATCCTACATACGTCCTCTTTTGGAGTATTCATCTCCCCTTTGGTCCCCAAGCATCACTGCAAATCAGTACAATGATATTGAGAAAATCCAGAAACGTGTCTGCCGCATCATTATGAAGGACCAGTATGTCTCTTACGACCTAGCCTATAATCTAGGCGGAGTGCCGACCTTTTTTCTTTGCTGCTAGACTAACCTTAAGCAGAACGTCTGATACGGCGAGACTACGAACCGTGAGCCGCGAAGCGGCTCACCGCCTAATCACTGGTCTAGCTTTAGTCGTTGTTTTTTTTTATTATCGACCATGAATCCGTGGCAGTTTTTCGTACGAAAAAACCTCATGAATACGAAATGAACTCAACCAATCAGAAACACGTATGGAGAAGAGTCTATGCATATGCATATTATAAATCACGTGACATTACGTCATTTTCTTCATCCAAGATGGCGGGTAGTTCATGCGACGACGATCTTCTGCGAGAAAGTTTATCATATGCGGTCAACAAACTAGGCATTCCTAATGGAAAATTCAGAGAACTGCAGGAATCCGCTATTCGTAGCGTTATTGAAGCCGGCAGGGATATTTTTGTTGCATTACCTACTGGTTTTGGAAAGAGCGCAATATACCAAGCAATCCCCTTGTGCTGTGATTTTCTACGCGACCACGGATTCTATGATCATGATGACTCGAGTCGGTTTCTTATATCTGATTGGTCGAACGTAACATAGGTGTACCTTATTTGGTAGGGCTGTTGAATGATTCATAGATCCGCCATTTTGAATATATATGAATATTGATTAGCTAGACCAGTGATTATAGGCGGTGAGCCGCTTCGCGACTCACGGTTCGTAGTCTCGCCGTATCAGACGTTCTGCTAAGGGTTAAGTCTAGCAGCAAAGAAAAAAGCTCGGCACTCCGCCTAGATTATAGGCTACTTACGACCATGCTCTAGAGCACCTCTCCATCTGTCGTATGTCGGAGCGTCATGAACAACTACTGGATTCCTTTGCTCTAGTCTGTTGAAATCTCCCCGGCATCGTGATCTTCTCCCTCCCTTACGTAGTGATATGTCCTCTCGTCGCCTACGCTCTTCACATCTTCTCAATACCCCCCTCTGTCGGACTACCCGGTATTATTCCTCAACGATACCTATTGTTAGACTGCTTAATTCACCTTGAATCTTTGAACTAAAACTAACAAAGATCGAGTCAACAAAAAAAATGTATTTGATTATATTCCCACATGCATTTTCATCTACTGATTGCTACTTTCGTATCTCTTCTTCTATGTGCAATATCAATTAATAACAGAACTTGAACATTTGTCAATCAATGTGAAGTAGCCTATTTACTTGTTAATATTTATCTTTGTCGATGTCAACATTACATCTTTATTATTACTATATTTAATTCGTTCAAGGTTTCTTCACTTTATATTATACTCTCTGATGTAATATTAATTTGCCAATTTCGCTGAATTCAGGACAATCACCTTGTTACTATTTATCTTTGTCGATGTCAACATTACATCTTCATCATCACTATATTTAATTCATTTAAAGGTTTTTTTCACTTTATACTCTCTGATGTAATATTAATTTGCCAATTTCACTTAATTCCGGAACATCACCTTGTTTAACCAATATTGAAACTTAGCTTTAATATTTTATTTTTTATCGTATTTTTTCTGTATAAACATCTTAATATTATCCCACCTACGTATCACTGTTGCAATAAACCTGTAAATTGTTAATTATCAACTTTCTATCTCATGTAAAACCAATAACAATCTTATATCATCAATGAAACTGTGAATCGTATTTAAATATACACAATATTTGTTAAGTGTTCTATATATTTTAATGTGTTATCAATGCAATGTTATGCCATGTACTTTTTACTCTGTAAATTGAACAATTTTAGCTTTTAGCTGCATGTCCAATGATTTTTATCTCAATAAACCAATACAATACAATACAATGCTTATCAACTAGGGGACCTTCGACCTTAAGTCATAAATGACAGTAATGAGGATTAATGCCCCACAAAAGGGTACTAATATAGCACATCGACACGGTTTTGATCATGGGACCTCACAGTTACGAGGCCATTGCTTTGTCACTGAACCATGACTGTACGCAGTGGGGGCTAGGGTAGAGGGCAGTTTCCATAAATATATCAAAACAAAGAAAATGCAATAAATTTTCAATAATTTATTGCATTTTACCCCGGTTCCCAACATAAAAAAAATCCTCTGTGTGCCCATGCCCTGAGCCATAATGCATGGCCGTCCATAGGATTTGTTTATGTTAGGGAGCTTTTGCATTTTTGGACTTACAATGATGCAATTTGGTACATGTCATGCCATACCGACATTCTAGGCCGTGGTGCGCAAACAAATTTGATGGCAAGATTTCACTTAAATTGTATCATTATGTGCAAAAGGATGTCATTTTAGATACATTTCTGAAATGATTTTCAAAACAAATGTTTTTGAAGTTTAATATATTTTTTGCTTAGGTGGGGTGGGGGGGGGGGGGGCTCGCGCGAAACCCGCTTACCCCTAGTTTGCACAGGCCTGACAATGTATTATTTTTCTCATTTGTTCATGGTCTCTACAATTCATTTGAATTAACAAAGTGTAAATGTCAGGACTCCTGGTATGAGTTTCAATTGTTCTTATGAAATTTTTGGCTTGAACTCAGTAGATCCCACTGGTTGCAACATTTACTTCTGATTTGCTTTCAATTACAAGAAGGAGAACGCGATCTTAATCTACTGTGTGCATGCCAAACTTTTCTTTACAACAAGAAACAATTTTATGATACGAGTTTATGTAGCGTCACATGGTTATCACTAGTAGCAGTAGTAGTATAATTATTATATCTTTATTATTATGACATGGAATAGCAATTTACGATTTAGGGACTCAATGATGAAAGATGTAGTTCATTTCACAGATGATTTCACTTAATTGATTCCACTGTTAATTCGCAGGAATTAGCTGAGAGAGATTGGAGTGAACATTTTTACAGTTAACGTTAACCTTGTATTATTATTCTTATTTGTTCTTTGTCTCAATAATGCTATTTGAATTTTTTGTTTAATAAAACAAATCCATCACATGGAACTTGTTGGCAATTAAGCGATGCATTGCAGAGAGGAAAAAAGTAGATCCATACGGTGACATTTTACCATCTAAACAATATTGACATAACCTTAGCATAGTTATTGTGAACTAGACATTATAATCAACACAAACATACCCGCACACACACCATAATATGTTCATGAAAATGTATGATTAAAAAAAAAAAAGATGCAGAAACAAATAAATCAAATCAAATCAAATCAACACACTCTCTCCTCATCTTCATAGTGACAGTGGAAGGGGGGGGGGGGCTGTTTATAGACTTCAGATACACGCAGGGTTTTCCCCCATATAGTTTCGTGCTAGATGCATTTGAAAAAGCAACTGATGAACCATCTGATCTGATGATATTAGGGGACTTTAATATTGATTATAAAATGGACGAACCACTCCATGAAAACCAAATTAATCTCATAGAAAACCTATTCCTTCTAACAAAAATGATAAATAAGCCAACTAAAGTAACTACTTCATCATCAACTTGTATAGACCATTTGTTAAGTTCAATTCCCCAGAAGCACATTATATGTGATGTTGCAAAAATGTCCAGGAGTGACCATTATATGATTTATACTTGTATTGACACTATCATGGAAAGGAAGCAACATACAATTCGTCGTTTTCGTGATTATAAATCATTTATTAATAATAATAATTATTATGAATTTATATAGCGCAGCTTTTATACAAAGTATATTAATCATTATTGCTTCTATAAAATCAGCTGAAATATTTCAATTAACTAACGATTGTCCAATTGAAGTAACATGAAATGCTTGGAAAGAAACATTTCTGAAAATAAGTAACGAACATGCACCTATCAAAACAACTAGGGTGAAAAAAAAAGATGTTGTCCCGGGATGACTCCGGAAATTGTAAAACTTAGGTACACCAGAGATTTTCATAAAAGAAAGTCCGTGTCTTCTCCTGAACAAGAAATTCGTACTGATTTTGATAAAAGTATAATTCGTCGTTTTCGTGATTATAAATCATTTATTAATAATAATAATTATTATAAATTCATATAGCGCAGCTTTTATACAAAGTATATTAATCATTATTGCTTCTATAAAATCAGCTGAAATATTTCAATTAACTAACGATGGTCCAATTGAAGTAACATGAAATGCTTGGAAAGAAACATTTCTGAAAATAAGTAACGAACATGCACCTATCAAAACAACTAGGGTAAAAGAAAGATTTTGTCCCGGGATGACTCCGGAAATTGTAAAACTTAGGTACACCAGAAATTTTCTTAAAAGAAAGTCCGTGTCTTCTCCTGAACAAGAAATTCGTACTGATTTTGATAAAAGTATACAAAACTTCAAAAAACACATTATCTGTGTCATACGAAGAAAAAAAAAACAGGAATATTTCCGGGATGTACATAATAAACATAAGAATAATTTGAAGAAATTATGGGCAGAATTGAATGAGATTTCTTGAGTGTCAAAGTCTAAGGACCAGAGCTGTAATATTAAATGTAATGAAATCCACCTCGTTATTCAAACGAAATAGAAATGTATTTAGGCCATGGCGGTCGAAATACATTTCTATTTCGTTTGATAAACGAGGTGGAAATGCAAACTCTCTTGATGTAGTATTGCCAAAACCCAACGTGACCTTTTTCAAACCATTTTTTAAGTTGCTGGAATATTTCAATTAACTAAAGATGGTCCAATTGAAGTAACATGAAATGCTTGGAAAGAAACATTTCTTAAAAATAAGTAACGAACATGCACCTATCAAAACAACTAGGGTAAAAGAAAGATTTTGTCCCGGGATGACTCCGGAAATTGTAAAACTTAGGTACACCAGAGATTTTCTTAAAAGAAAGTCCGTGTCTTCTCCTGAACAAGAAATTCGTACTGATTTTGATAAAAGTATACAAAACTTCAAAAAACACATTATCTGTGTCATACGAAGAAAAAAACAGGAATATTTCCGGGATGTACATAATAAACAAGAATAATTTGAAGAAATTATGGGCAGAATTGAATGAGATTTCTGGAGTGTCAACGTCTAAAGACCAGAGCTGTAATATTAAATGTAATGAAATCCACCTCGTTTATCAAACGAAATAGAAATGTATTTAGGCCATGGCGGTCGAAATACATTTCTATTTCGTTTGATAAACGAGGTGGAAATGCAAACTCTCTTGATGTAGTATTGCCAAAACCCAACGTGACCTTATTCAAACCATTTTTTAAGTTGCTGGAGCGGTTAATTGGAATAAGCTTCCCAATGATATCCAAAATGCCAATTCAGTGGATGAAATGTGTTCACTGACGTTTCTCCTCATTACTACAACACTATATGCAATAACTAAAATGATTGCTAACCCAATTACCTATAAATTTCATATACCTACATCATGTCTTAAATTTGATATTTATTTTTTATAATTATGCAATACAAACCATATTCACAATTCATTGGGCTTAATCTCCACATGAAATATTTATTAACTTAATTGTTATATATAATTCTAATGTAAAATGTCATAATGTAAATGTCATATTGCATTATTTTATCTTGTTTTCCTCCTCTTTTCGTTTTTCCTTGATCTTATTTTTCCGATTTGTGTTGTTTTCGATTTTTGCCATTTATATAAAACTGTTTTTTTGTTTGTAACTACTCTTACTGTCAGTACTTGAATTTGTATTTTCCATCCTTATGCAGGATCATAATATGTAAAACAGCTGCGAGCTGATCAATGTTATCCTGTTAAAATATGTTTTAATAAATAACTAAATAATACATTAATAACAAAATAACTAACTAAATATAGTGGCTCACTGTTTGGAGTGGATTCCGCCCCACGTGTATCAATTTTAAATACGACACTAGACCTATACGTCCTTCTGGTTCTCGGTTCTCCGCCAAAACAATTATGTTAGTATTGTTGTTTTCTTCCCCCCCCCCATATATATATTTTTCTATTTCACTTTCTCCCATCTGATAGATAGTTGAAGTGTATGTACTTTGCTTATTTTACTTAATTTATTGTAATGTGTTTTCGCAACCTCCATGGAAAGCCCCGCATATAACCTTTGTAAATACCTTGTATACTTTGATTTTTTTATTGCGAAATAAATTGAATTGAATTGAATATAGACGTAAATGTATTAGTTCATCAATATCAACGCAGCATTAAACATGTCATATAGTGTCCTATAGATACTCAAAGATTCAAAGATAGCTATAAACACTGTAATTATGTTTGACACTTCTACAAACTACATTTTTACCAGCAACCAATCCCTGATGTGTATTTGCTTCCTTTTCTTAGTAATTAGTGCTAAAGCAGAATATATTTTTCATTCATCCTGTTTGTTATTTGTAAACAAAGCTATTTCTTAGTTTGATTTTCATTATTCTGAATGCACAAACCAAAATTCCTAACATTGATGCAACTAAACAAATGAAAATGATGGCGGTTAAGTTTCTGGCAAGATTCATGTTTGTTAACTTTCATGTCAACATTTAGATTAATTTGTATCTTATGTCTGAATAATAGGCTTTAAGATAGATTTAAGTTTTTACATAATGTTTCCGTCTCGATATGCAACATTGTATAATTAAATGATGTTAATCACTAATAAAATAATTATGGAATCATTTACAGTAGGCTTACGGTTGCACCATGTGAGAGGGGAAGATTGGGGAGTCCTGAAAAGGACTGTTGGTATTACTTTTGTTAGTGGAATTAAAAGAGCTCATATAAGGATACTACTATTCCATTTTATTCTCATGATTTTCACTGTTCAGCTGGTCTAGCAATCTATTCAAACCAAATGTATTAGTATCATGGAAGTCACTATGTAGTATTGTTGCTGACTGTCCCTCTATAGTCTGCAAGCACAGACCCTAATTTGACACTTTATCAAAAAGTAATTGTCCCTTGAGAGAAGCCTAGCCTAGCTACATACTGGTTGTGTCAATGTCAGGAGCAGCTACAGTACATGACCTATGGTAGTCTTATAGTGCACACTCTCTAATACGACTGACCAGGGTTTGTGCCTGCAAACTAGTCACTCTACTTCACAGTTGACTACTCTGACTGATTGACGTCGCCAAGGAAAACCCCGTCTTCTTGCATTTCTCCCTGACGAGATCGTTGCTGCGACGCTGCCCCGGCTTGAGCTCGGCAAAGTTGCAGTGCATCCATCGCACCCACTGCTCACGGATCTCCTTCTGTCGGACGCAGAACATGAGGAAGACGAAGAACCCCTGGAGGGAGTTTAAGATGAGGAAGAGGATGTTGACGACAAGACGGGCACCACCGATGGCGAGGAAACCGAACAACCATGTCAGACCGAGCAAGACAGAGATGGCGAAGGCGTTCTGGACCCGTCGTCGCATCTCACCGCTGTTGGTTTGGTTGGTCTTATGGGTAGCGATGGACTCGCGGCGTGACAAGCTTTGCATAACGAGACCAAAGATGATGAAGTTGGTGGCAAGTAAGAGAGCAACGATGAGTAAGACGCCGTAATACAGGGCTGGACCCGGTCTGACAAAGCAACTGTTAAGCGAAGAGAAAAAAATCACATCGTACTTAAGTTCGAGAACAGAGAGACCATTTTACCAAGGTATTACTCGCTTTAACAAAATATTGACGCCTCAATACTGATAATAAAAAAGAATTCATATATAATGAAAGTGATAGTGAATCCTCAACATGAAGCAGATAAATCACAATTCATCATTAATTTGAAATAATTACATGATTAACGGGCCTACTCAGTTTCCATTAAAAGACGCAAAGTGACGACCTTGTCGACATGGGTTTTCAGAAAACCAAAAGCAACTCATCATTAATTCAATATACAATGTAACTACACGGGCCGACACAGTTTCCATGAATGATACAAAATGGCGACCTTCAACATACGTTCTCATAAATATTAGTATGCCTTTAAAACAAGATGGCGATTTATGAGAAAATTTAAAGATTTAACTTACTAATTCCCGTCTCCCAAATAGAGGGATCTATCGACTGCTACAGTTACGATACACACGAGAAGAGGCAAACCTGTAAACAAATATATAATATCAGAAAGACTTAAAAATGTCTAACACTCTATGACCAAATGTGTAAAAATCAATATAGGTAAAAGGGTCCAATTTCCTCAGGACGATTGACTTCTCGTTGCCTGAAGGTAATTGTTTGTCTCCAGTTTTCTAAATTGTGCGAGCTCTTAAAGGTGAAATTCAAAGAAAATCACAAATATGTCAACTAATGTATCACTAGAAACTGATAAGCTAACAGATGGCCATCGTACACGTTTTAGGTCAACTACATATCGGGTGATTTATAAAAAATACAAATACAACCACCATCATAGCAGCTGGGATATACGAGAGATTCACCGAAAAATAACGATCTTTTAATGACGTCACTATATGGACCAATACTGCCCAAGCAGACGACATAAATGTAATGGCATGTCAAACCATTCAAAAGGGGATATGACCCGATTCTGATAACTAGAATATTTTGCTTGTAAATACACAGGATAGGGGTTAATTAACAATCAAAGAAACCAGACTTTCAAATTGAAAAAACCCTGAATCGTGATATTAAGGACGGCATTTGTTCCCTCTTGAAACGCCGAACATACCCCGGTGTGTGCAGCTGAATATACAATGGCGTCTTATTTTGTTTACAAGCGACAGTTTCCTTTATTTTTGTATCGCTGCATTTGTCATCAAAATAAAACCATGCGCGGATTTAGAGTAAGGCAACAGATTATATATTTAGCCTGACGGTAGCGAAGTAAGAGAAAGAACTCAAGAGAAGATGAAAACACAGGCACTGAAAATGTGTGAGATGTCATGGGACATCGTCTGCTTGTGCAAATCATGTCCATACTGTGATCTCACACATCTCAGCAGCGTTCGGAGAGCTCTCCAGGTGCTGTGCTGGGGCTGTATTTAAGCGTTTTGTAATTTATAATAATTATTACTTCGAATGTTTCCAAGCATTGAATTTTGATAACCTTGTCGAATCATAGTTTCAACTTTGCAATAATGAAAATAAAGTTAGTTTTACACTTTCCAAAATCAATGAATATCTTCTTTAAAACTGTGACAATCTTAACACGCTTCCCGGATATGGTGAGGAGGCATTTGCCCAATGCAGGAAAATAAATCGAAGTACGTATGATACAATTCGACGTAGGACTATGCTTCGGTGACTCTCATCAAATTCCTAACTTCAACCTTAAAACAAACACTTTAACCTAACCGTAACTTTAAACCCTATTCCAACTCTAACCCTAACCCGACATCCCTAATCAAATTAGAGCGTGTTCATTTTCGCTGGGACAGTAACCTTAAAGTTACATGTTCTTTAGCATTTGATAATAATACTAATAATTCTGTTTAAATATGAAAGTTACATCAGCATTAAAGCTTTTTTCCCAACAACTGCCAGGTACCCATTAAAACACCTAGGTGGAGAGTGGCAATTGTGGATTAATGTCCTGCCAAAGGACCATAATGCTGGGATAGGATTTGAATCCCAAACCCTACGATTCCGAGTCAAATAAAAAACCCTCTATACCACGACACCTCTACATCATTTTCTTAGTAGACCAAGACACTCACCATAAGCAAAAAGCGCGGCCTTGAGCATAAAATGAGACACGGTGGCATTTAAGACCCTGACAAAGAGGAGGTACATATTGATAGCTTCCACCAACATCCACGACATCGACGATAACAGAAAGAAATGGATGAGAAAACCGACCACCACGCAACCCGCGGTCGGGTAACGGCGGTCGATACCCACGACGAACACGAGATAGAGCCCGAGGAGCGCGAAGCAAAGATTGATCAGGATCCGCTGAGGTTGCTTCGAGCGTAGTTTCCTAATTGCATTGAAAAGGTTGATCAAATTTGATTGTCAAAATTTGTTTAAAGTTTGTAGAACTTAAAAAAGAACATGTGACACGTACAGTTTGTCTTTTAGGGGTCCGTTCTTGTAATGTCTGGATTGTAATGTCAAAAAGAAAAAAATGTAAAGCTTTTGAGATTAGGAATAATTCCACAGAAATTTAACAAATATTTCAGGGAGCTGCTCCAATATTTTGTTCAATTCCGAAAAGTTTCACATGCGAAAGATTATAATTATCAAACAATTATCAAGCAATTATCCTTCCAATTATGCAGACTTACACCCATATAAATTGTTCTTTTGACATTTTGATAAGATGGTAGAATGTGTTTTCACACAAGTGATTATGGCCTACAAATGCCACATTTAAAGTCGCAAAGTATTATATACAACTTGAAAGTCGGATGATATTTAGCGTCAAAGGGGCCAGAATCGACGAGCACAAGTTCTCCTTTCTGTCAGCACTATCAACTATTACTTCTTTTTGTCACTATTTATAAATAACAATTCTTGTAGTTTTGTCAATTCCTGCCGAATTGTGTTTGCACCATAACCATCATTTTTTATTGCGATAGTACTGCTTTAAATAAAAATCAATCACAATTTAATAAGTCATATAACAAAAACACAAAAGTATCAACATTTCCTGAGCAATAGTATAGCCTAACTTTTTCCATAGCTATATCCATTCCTATCCATTTATATTTGATATAAATAATGCTCTGATTTAGAGAACATTGTTCAAAATACCGCTTCAAACCCGTTTTTTAACCTGTCCTCAGGCTCTCCAATTTATTAATCAAAGATTACACAAACATGTTAAATATTGACGTTTGGTGAGGGATATAGGGAAACATCACTTACTTCATGCTCATAAAATTAACAAGTGTGATCACGAGGCATATGATGGAGATGATACAGCCGATCATACCCAACACATCTAAAACGGAGAGACCCACATCTCCCGATACATCCTTTAATTAACGAATGAAGCATTGCAAGAGAGGGTGAGAGGGAGCGGAAGAGAGAGAGAGAGAGAGAGGATGGGAGAAGGGAGGGAGGTAGGAAAGGAGGGTGGAAGGAACAGAAGAGAGACAAAGTTAATGATCTAAAAATGTGAAAGCATGTATATGGGTATACCAAATGAATGATCCATTTAATATTGAATATTCTAAAGCGCTCACATCTACAACCTACGGTACCCAAGCCCGGGATCTCAGTCAAATATAAATATTGTAAGAACGCGTGACCAAGGAAACGCGTACAAAGGGGTGTTATTATAAAGATCGGACGCGGTCAGCGTGGTGCCGCATTAAAGGGGTTCAAAAACGTCAATTTTGGGACATTTTCAATGAAAAGAGTACCCTTTTTTTCAAAATTCTTCAAAATCCTGCTGTACGCGCCGATTTACGCGTTAAGGGATATTTTCTAGCCCTCAGGGCCAGACAGAGGGAAAAAAAAAGGGGGGGGGGAATAATTGCTTATTGGCGAGATTACCGGCCGCCGCCTGCTAGTTATAGCAAAGATGATAGACGTGCGGTGCTCTCTCATCTTTGGTCATAGTGTTGACGATGGCCGCGAGAGGTAGCTTATTCAGCATGAGTCGGTAGCATGTCATGCATATCGCATGCACCCATTGAGTCATATTATAAATCTCTATGCATGCAACTTAGCTACCTATAAGCGCGCGTTGTTTGAAACGATCTTATATGTAGCTAAGGTGCATGCACACGATACCAACCCAAACCTAAAATATAATTCTTGTTTTCAGAGAAAGTTTATATAAAATAGATTAAATAGTATTTCTACATGACTGAGACCCCCGGGTACCCAAGCCACTCCAATATTACCCAAGCTCGAACTAGCTAGGCGAACCCCGTCGATTCCGGTGCGTTCAAGGAATTGCTTCCCAAACCGACACCCATTTAACACCTGGTTGAAGAGTGGCAAAACAAGATTTATGTCTAAATTGCAAAAGGACAATAGTGCCACAGGAGGGTTCCAATCCACGACATTCGTATATCTAGTCAAATGTTTAAACCATTTGGCTATGCCGCCTCCGTCTTCGATCTGTCTTTAGACCGAACATTACACTCTGGTGGAGATAATGTAAAATTCAATACCGCTGTAGGACCCTGAAATTTCCACCTTGCAAATCCATTTATGCAGACAGATGAACAACCGTAAAATAGATAGTAATAACCGCAATATTTTACGGAATGATATACGATAGCGGTTTTAATATGGATAAATTTTCCAAAGTGACACTTCTAGGAAGTTGGCTATTTTTTACCAAATATTTACCACATGTCCTATGCGTTTTTTTTTACTAATGAAATTAAATACCATCGAAAGAAATAATAATGTACCATCAAAACGGCAAAGCTTGTCAGGTGATCACAAAGACATCGTATCATATTGATTTCGGGGTTGTCTTCTCGTCGACATCCCTCTGACGACCATCTTCCACCTTGATCAATCTTATCCCAGAACACACATGTCCTGCTATCTACTGTTTCATTGTCTCGAGTCACCTGTATGGACCGGGATGAAGCAGACACACATACAGAGGCAGAGTCAAGATTTTTATATTTATAAAAGTGGGTTAAATGTTTTAAAAATATACCATAATTTCATGTGGCACTTTTGTTATTGGGTTTCTTTATGGTTCTCTAAACCCACCATCATGCAACATGCCGTCGTTGATTAGTTTACATAAGATGGGTGCGTGAATCAAAAAGTAAGATTCAGATCATGACCAGCCGGTGTTAAGCCAAAAGTAAAATTAAGACTTTGTTTAGAATTTGACGCTGAACGGGTCAATCGCGCCCTTCTCCTTTTCACCTCTGATAAGTGCCCCTTTTTATTTTGACACGGGTCGTGCCCCTTTTCCTTTGACAAGTTTCCATTTTCCTTTGCAATAAATGTCAATTTTCCATTCTCATAAGTGCCCGTTTTAATCTTTAGTACGAGAAGTGCTCCTTATTACTATTTGATAAGTGCCCCCTTTACTTCTGATGTCAGCCTTATTAAAATCTGAGAGGTGCCCATCTTACTTTGATAAGTGCTCCCAATTTCCTTTGTAAGAAGTGCCCTTTCCCCTTTTAGTAACTACCCCCTTTGTAACTCGGATAAGCGCACCTTATATTTTCCTATGTGTCCCTTTTCCTAATGATAAGTGCTTCCATTTTTAAAAAGAGCACTTTTCCCTTCTTATAAATGCCCCTTTTCATCTCTGGTAAATGACCAGTTTGATGGACGATAATACTCATTGTCATTTTAGATAAGTGTCGATATTCATATTTGGTCAGTGCTACCTTCTAGGTGCAATATGTGCCCATTTTCACATCTGATAATTTCCCTGTTAACAATGATATGTGCCTTTTCCCTTTCTTATTAAAGGGACCTATCCCCTTTTCATACATGCCCATTTCCACCTCTAATAAATGCCCCTATCGAAATCTGTAAGAAGTGCCCATTTTCACCTCTGATAATTACCTATTGTACTTTGACACGTGCTCCTTTTCTTTTTTAATAAGTGTCTTATCCCTTTCGATAAGTGTCCGCTTTTTCTCTCATCATTAAACGCGTCTCTAATTTTAAGCGACTAAGATCAATTTCACCCAATGCTCGCTCGTGCTCGCATTTATATTAAAAAAATTATGTTACTTATCAAAGGTATTTTCATTCTTCTGTCTTGAGAATGTGCTTATAACCCCATCAGGATTGGGGTTTTTCCTCTTCATAAGATGTAATTTTCGCACTGCGTTCTCACAAATCTCAATTTTTGTCCTCGCTCGCTTCGCTTTCTCGCAAATAAACATCACATCCAATAGCAAAGTATGGCATGACTCTACATTAATAAATTTAAAAGTGAAAGCACAACAGCTCTTATTTGATTTTAAAATACAAAATTAAAGAAAACATTTCCGCAGTGTTGGTTAGATAGATTAAGTCATGTTAATGATTTTATTAATTTAATTTCAAGTTGATTTATAGGTTTATTGCCTCAAAAGAAAACTGATATAAATGGCAAATTATGAATAATGATTTATGCAACTCTTGTGGACAAGTAGACTCAACTTTTTACTTAATGTTATATTGCAAGGATTTGACTTTGTTTTGGAAAATAATATATAACATGATATTTAACCTATTCCCCCCAAAAATACAAATAGACCAAAAGATATTAGTTGTAGGTAAGGATATTGGAAACAAACAATATTCTCTCCTAAACGTTATTTAAAATTATGCACAATATGCAATTTATAAATGTTACATTAAGAAGATTTTTAAGGGTTCTGATTATTACCCACACACTTAGTTTTTTTAAAATTCAAGTCGTTGCTTTAGATTATTTTTAAGATATGAATTTGTTAGCAAAGAATACAATACTAAGCTGGAATAATTGTTGAATATA
This sequence comes from Strongylocentrotus purpuratus, assembly GCF_000002235.5. Lineage (NCBI taxonomy): Eukaryota > Metazoa > Echinodermata > Echinoidea > Camarodonta > Strongylocentrotidae > Strongylocentrotus > Strongylocentrotus purpuratus. The sequence continues at coordinate 44,480,687 of NW_022145594.1, forward strand.
CTTAAATTTTTAGCCTATGTTATGTTTCACTCACTCATTCATTAAATTATTAAAGGGATCGTTTAACAATGTTAAATCTGAGATACACGACCCTACGTGTTATCAGTGTCTGTGATATGGTGTAATATTGAAGCCCTAAAAAAATTGCGATTCAAAATGATGAAGAAGTGCCTCCAAAAAGTAAAAAATCTTTGAGTGACCGGTTTTACCATACTCGTTTACCCTAATAGACTGTAGTGTTATGAAAACCGTCAGGCGAACGGTTTTCAAAATTTGTAATTCCAATCATGAATATCTTGATAATCAGACAGGCGATCGGCTTGTAAAGGTCATGGGGTTCCTGACTGACCTAAAGGTTTATAATTATCATTGCATCATGAGCTAAATCCAGAATTTAATTTCAGAATCTGAGACAAAGTTACCGGATCCCTTTAATGTAAATATGTATTGAATTTCTGAAAATAAGAACCTCACTTGAGGATAAGAGAAAATATAATGATGCTTAAGCAATATGTTGTATGGCATGTAAAGCGAAAAAAAATATTGAAATCATCCCTGATAATGTAATCACAATGTAAAGGTTATACCAATACTAAACAAAATGTATATTTTCGCTTTGAAATTATCCTATGTAGATGCCTTTTTTCTTCTATATAGTGCCCTATTTGGCCCCCAACTATGGAAGACGCTCTGCCCCTCCCCCTCCGTTAATGAAATGATGCCGTGTGTGCAATGGGCATAATACCTGTTGCACAAAAGGTGTCATTTGCCAGACGCACGGGATAATAGTTCAGGTAATGACGTAATCGAATTGACGCCCCGTGTGTAATTTGCATGAACGTAATATCGTAGCCCTTTGAGTTTTATATTTGAAAGAAAATTTGTAGATTATATTTCACATTAGCTGTCATAAAATTCGAGTATACAGCATTGTTGACAGTAAATAAATCATGTCAGATTGATAAAAGTTCGTAGTTTTGCTCTTTTTATAAATCAAAATAACTCACATTCAGTTCAAGGAAGGTTGTCTCCACTTCACCACCCTGCGGCAAACCTTGAATGACCGCACCCTCGACGGTCGCTGATATGACCCGGGTTCCGACCGCTAGTCGACGAACTCCGCCGAGATCGTATGCTTGCTCTGGACTTAAGAAGAGCTTACTGGTCTGGAATAGGAAGAAAGTCACTGGAACAGTTCCATTTTCTGCATGGAAGAGAAGATGGGAGAATAATTGCTTTTCAGGGATTTTCAAGAAGGGGATGTTTGCGTGATTCTTACTAGTGAATTTTTATATTGGTCAAATGGTTTTACGTTTTTCCCTGTATTCTCACATATTAAAATTACTGATTAAAATAACGTTTTTTTCGGTCTGATATAAAGTTCTCTTAATCTCACCATAGTACGATTTATGTTAATGTTATTGTTGTTGGGTTTTATTGTTGTTGTTGTCGTTGTTCAGGCAGTTGACCTGGCAATATCACTATTAATTATCAATATACAGGTTAACATTACATGACCCCGTCTTGCTTCATGGATTCACGCTTTGAATACTGCTCGCTTGCAACCTGAGCCTCATATTTTTTTTAATGATTGCTAATAGATTTCATTAATGTTTATTGGATCAAATTGAAGGAAACATAATCTAAAGTTCATGGTTTTAGTTTACACTCTAGTTTGGGGACAGTCTCATTATGCAATTATATTTAATGTTTGGGTTTTAAACATGAAGTGTTTCGCACCTAATACATATGGTGGCAAAAGAATGGCTGCATCAATTGTTGTGTCCGGGACGTTGTCTGGATTGAAGTAAATAATCATTTCGTTTTCATTTAATTCGTTGAGCACGCTGCTTTTCTCTTCACCGTCAGGCGATGCCAGGGTAGCGAACCCTAAACCTTCCAACAAACTTTCCTTCGGGAGCTGGAGGGCCACCACAGCTACGCTCCTTCCGACGATGGTGAGGTTATTGCCGTCGCCCTGGGTCTGGAAGAGGGTGATCTGTTGCTCCAGGAAATCGAGAATCCTCGTCGGAGTTTCGACTTCGACGGCGTTTACGAACTCCTCTTCGGGAGCACCGAGAGCGTGGTCGACGATCTGGAGGGTGTTGTTGGTGACCTGGTAGAAACAGTTAATTGATTGATTTGTCCTAACCCGAAATGAATAAATATAAATACCTCAACAAAGGGCGCTAGCTCTGATTGGAAACCCTCATGGCAATAATCTTAAAGCCCCTCTGCACTAGTTTGGCCAGGGGGGATTAGGCCTTCGAACATGGTAATTGACAGGTGTTTATGTCATCAAATCAGCTCTCAATAAACATAAGAAATAGGGGATCATGGGGGACCAATGGTCACCGATTAGACATTGTTTGCTATATAGAGGGCGCAAGTAGTTATAAGTAGTGCAATGGGGCTTTAAAATATTCAAGTGCTTTTGAGAGCCATTGATAAACTTGTATTTAATGGCGTGGGTTGTGTCGCAAAACATAATATAAAGATATACATTGGTGAACAGAGTCGTAAGAATGGCTTTCACATGGTTTACGCACTCAGAAAGAGGCATTTTCCTGGAAACTATCCCCAGTTTTCCTCTTTGCAAGTACCCCTCTGTAGGAACTCGGCGTCAGAAGTATAGTCACTAATACTGTAAATGTCATGACAAAACTAGTTTATATTAATCATGATAATAATTGTGTAGTATAGTGTTCCGGCGAAAATTAATGAACAGTTAATAATCAAGTTCCTAACTTCAACCATGGATCAAACACAAAACCTAGCTTACACTAACCATTGGCCAAATCTAATTTTAATCGTACCCTATTCAAGCTCTAAAACCAAAATATTTAATCTCGCCAAAAAATATTATGTCAGATCACGAACAATCTGCGTTATTACCTTTATCGATGAGTTCCCGACGTTGACGATTTTTTCCAGAGCATCAGAGATGGCTCGAAGACCTTTCGCATTGATATCGGCGACATTTGCGGTTGCTTCAGCAACGTCGTAAGAATATTCGGTTACATTCTCTGACGTCACAACTCCCTGTAATTGGAGAAACGGATTCATATATTCAAGAATGTAATTCCGAGAAAGAAATTGTGGGGGAGGGGGAGTAATTGTTATTGTTTACTTAAGGTACGCCAACAGTTGGACACAGGGCAAGGGGGTACAATCGGCTAAGTGTGTCCCAACCCCCTTCTCATTTGCCGCTGCCTACCATTCATTTTAACTACATGGAGTACATTCGCGTAAGTGAGTCAGATGATTAAGTTCAGTTTCGATGAACAATGATGAAAATAATAATCATTTGCTGGGGATTTGATGATTTGATGTAAGCAGCTCGATGTCGGGACTGAAGGCATACACTGCGTAATTTTTAAGCCGAATAAACGCATTACAAGAGTTTGAAGAAAAATTGAATATTATAGGAAAAAACCTTTACCAATTTGATTACATAGTTTATATATAAGTTTAGCTTTGACCCGATGGTGTATAACAATACCTTTTATCTTTGTCGCCCATTCGCTTTCTCACACCCCCCCCCTCTCTCTCTCTCTTCTTCTTCTTCTTCTTCTCCTCCTTCTCCTCTTTATACTTCTTCTTTTCCTTCTTATTCTGTTTCTTCTACTACTACTACTTCTACTACTACTATTACTACTAATACTACTAATATTGATACTACTACTACTACTACTACTACTACTACTACTACTACTACTACTACTAGTAGTATACCTCCCTTCCCCCGGCTTACCCTGCATTTCAGTAGTTATCTCTGGCATTATGCATACTATGATGATAATAAGAATAATAATAATAATAATAATAATATTTAATTTTTATATAGCGCTTTAATATACAAATGTCTCTTAGCGCTTTACAAATATACTATTACCCCGGTCAATGGATTCATTGAGAGCGTTACATCTTTAAGAGTATGAAATACATAACGACTTAATTTCTTACCCTTGCAATGTTGTCCAGAACCTCATTAATATCTTCTCCCACAAAGCAGTCGAGGAACACGGGATCTTCCCAGACAGCTGACGACAAGAGATCCCCACGACATGTCCGTCTAGCTCTTGCTAGGGAGGCTGCAATTAACAAATATGTTCTAATATATTTAAGTGACTAATTTACCTAATTAAATAAGGAAAGGGAGACAACGAAAGGGGGAGATAGAAAATAAAGGAACAGGAAACGTAGGGAAAGTAAAATGTAAAGAAGATGATATGCACCACCTATGAAGACTAATTGACTCACCCCCTACCATGACATCACATCGTTGCCCGAATATTAGTCCTTTAAAAATTCCTAAGGGGCTGCGCCCCCCCCCTCGTTTGCCTTATTTGCTTATGCCTTGAGGTTTTCTTCAAATTAATTAATTAAAATTAATTATGAGAAATTTCATTATTTCCCTAGATACTATATGTGATGTGATCAGGGATATAACTACAGGGTACGGTGTCACAGAAAGGGATGGCCTTGTTACTATGCCTAGTTAAATCGCATTGGCCATCCACCAAGTAAGGCCAATCGATGCCACCCCCTCATTATAAAAGTGCCCGCTCAATGGCTAACACGTGCTACATCACTGATTGACGACTTACTGTTGTTACTGTATTCACTGCACCGTTCTTGGCTGTCAGCGGTCTGGTCCAGAGGTGTAGGGGGAAATATCAGGGTTCCAAAAGTACCCGTGACAACCGATTCCAGGCAGGATGCTAAGCATGTCATTCAGAAAAAGAGAATGGGTTAAGTTACTTGGGACAACAAATTGATGAGATTTACTTGAGGTAAATTAATGAAACTGATTCGTTGGAATAACTCAAAAGAACATTCAGGAGCAGTTATTTGGGGAGTAAGCTGCGTGTCAACACTAGTTCATGTTCTCTTATTTCAACAGTCGTTGCACTCTAGGTGTCATTTTGATGGCGTCATTATCTGCCACTAGTACAAGATGCAACGAAGCGATAGCTAGCTCGCGTGTACAAGGGCATTAAAACGGTAGCGTGCATGCAAGCTTTTGGCAGGATATGACTTAATACAAAACAAAAGAAATGTTATTGTTGACGATTTGAAGAACAACATGTGATCGATTTCGCCTTTCAGGAAAATCATGACTTGAAAAGGATACATACAAGGAAAGCTAATTTTAGTTTAATGTTAAATACCCTTTTACACGGTAAAAAAAAATGCGATTCCTCGAACCGTCTGAAACAATATATAAACCATGGCAAGCTGTTAATAGAACCATAGTTTCGTGATATCAGTCAGGTTATGGAAGCCGACGTCTATCATTGATATTATCCTACTTATAATGATAATATAACTCCTGCTTCCTGGTGTTATTTCCTCACGGAGGTGTGCTGGTAGCATGAGTCCTTTTTTCAGAAACAGACATTAATCCATACCAATATTTTGCGTAACTGTAGGCCTATAGTATACTTTAAAGTTTAATACACATTTTTGACAAGCTATCGTAACCAAATATGTTATTCTAAATGCATAAAAGCTTGATACAATCCAGGCTGTGAAAAAATATTTGAAATTAAACTACAGAAACAATAAAAGACATATTTGAAAATATATCAAAAACATTCCGACTGGTATAGTCGGAATTTTTGCTAGGGACGGTATGTCCCTAGCAGAAATTAGAAAAGCTAGTTAAGAAAAACAGAGAGAACAGAAATAACAAACAAACACATAAAAAAAGAAGATTTGTTTTTTGCGTGTACTACTACTAGTAGTAATATTAGTAGTAGTACCCATATTAATATCTATATTAACAATTCGGCAGGGAGACACCGGCTCACCAAAATTCTTCACTACGTGCCTACAGAGCATCTTCGAAACATTAGACTGGTCATCAAAGGGAATCGACATAATTGGGGAAAACATGAGCGATTTAAGATTTGATGACGTTATTGTCATCATATCTGACAACTTAAACGACCTCGAAATAATGCGGGAAGAACGGGACAATGGAAGCCGACTAACATGTCTCCAAATAAACATGACGAAGGCTAAAGTCATGGCAGGATCAGCCAAAGTTCCAAAACAAATCCGAGTGAATGGTACCAAAGACTTTCGCCTACTCGTTGCCGCAGTCACCATCAGACTGATGTTTTATCGCCGCTAGATGGGGTAGTATATACGACAGTCTTCCACTGGTCCCGTATCAGGACAATTACCCCCTGGGCAATCACCCCCCGGAAAATTACCCCCCGGAAAACTACCCCCATAGGATGATTACCCCCCGGAAAATTACTCCCCGGAGAATTACCCCCCCGAGGACAATTACCCCCCAAGGACAATTACCCCCCGGAAAATAACCCCCGGAGAATTACCCCCCGAGGACAACTACCCCCCGGGGACAATTACCCCCCGAGGACAACTACCCCGGAGGACAACTACCCCCCGAGGACAACTACCCCCGAGGACAATTACCCCCCGAGGACAATTACCCCCCGAGGACAACTACCCCCCAAGGACAATTACCCCCCATGGACACTACTGGGTCTAGTGGCTCAGTGGTTAGAGCGCCCGTCTCATGTACGGAAGGTCGTGGGTTCGAACCCCGGCCGAGTCATACCAAAGACTTATAACAATGGGACCTTCTGCCTTCTAGCTAGGCGCTCAGCATATTAGATTGGAGAAGGGTAGTAATAATTATGTTATGTTATGCAGGGCCCGCTGGAAGAGCAGTTTCATAACTGAAGTGGCTACCCTGGGTAAATAAAACGTTATTATTATTATTATTATTATTATTATTACCCTCGAGGACAACTACCCCCGAGGACAACTACCCCTCCCCCTTCGACGACAACTCCCCCCCCCCAGGACAATAACCCCTGAAGGACAACTACCCCCAATGACAATCAATCCCGAGGAATTTAAAGACTGTGACGTATAACGCAAGCTTCTCTCCAAATTGCTATTTACAGAAAATTGCATAAACCTTCATTTTCTTTGTGATTTATGAAGTTCATTTCAGTCTTTTCAAATTATTCAATTCAATTAGGGGGGGGGGGGGGGGTTGTTGAGGTTGCCCAATTCCCCTGTAGTTTTGCTACCGAGTAAAGAACAGAAATTACATTTCTTAGAAATTAAACAATACATTGCGCGCAGATGATTACGCGTTACAGCCTCTCTCACCATCAATGGCACAACAAAGAAATTAGGATGTAAGATTTCTTTTATGCACCCTCTGTAACTTTCTCATCAGCTGATCGTGTATTTGTCTTAGTATGTATAATGGGCCCTCATCCATGCCGTGATCCATAATTAAGGTTTTCTTCACGTTATTTATTTATTTCTGTTGAAGTGTAATATGTTTTCGTGTACGTTAAATTATTTTGAAATAGAAATTGCCATGTCAAAAGAAAATAAATATCTGCTCTCTGGTAATTCATCTCATTTGATTTTGTAACTCCAGCACAGCGTTTTTCAACCGGGGTGCCGCAAGAGAATGATTTGGAAAACGTTGATTTTGTAAAAAAAAATCAAATACCAGAAACGGTTAAAATATGTAATTACGAGAGAAAATAAAATTTGGAAGATACTAAAGTGTCTTCCTTCCTCGCTCGCTGACAATATTTTGACAGCAAGGCAAATAAGGGCAACGAGAGGCCCGAATATTCTCATATTAGTGTATCAAGGTCATGACCGAATATATCACTTTTTATTTGTGAACATTCGGCGGCAAGGTGCCCGCATACAGTACTTTAAATAGTTTCTAGTGTGTGGATTACAAACTATTTTTTTACCAGTTTAAAAATGTCTTTTTATTCTTAAATGTGCCCATACGTGTGTGCATAGTACTTGACGAGAGCCAGAGTCATGCAAAATTAATAGTCTGTAAAGACTTTGGGATTTGGGAGAAACTTGTCATTTCTTAAGAGGGTACCGTGACTAACAAAAAGCTAAAATAACGCTGCTCCAGAGAAATGTATTTCTATGTATTTTGAAAAGCGCTGGACAATTACCTAAAACTTACATCCTTCGTGGAAATTAGCAACCGCGCTGGCGTTGCATAAATTATAATAAAAGGGAAATGTGTAGTAATGAGGAAGACAACGTGCTATAGTATTTGAAAGAATATGGGGTCATGCAGGGGATCTTATGGGCTCGTAGCCATCTCTCAATGTGTCAGATCGTCTTTTGCTATTGAATCCTGATTGTCCACGGGGGTAGTTGTCATTGGGGGGTAATTATCATCGGGGGGTAGTTGTCCTCGGGGGGTAATTGTCCTTGAAGGTAATTGTCATCGGGGGGGGGGGGGGGGGGGGTAGTTGTCATCGGGGGGTAATTGTCTTCGGGGGGTAATTGTCCTAGGGGGTAATTGTCCTCGGGGGGTGATTGTCCTCGGGGGTAATTGTCCTAGGGGGTAATTGTCCTCGGGGGGTAGTTGTCTACGGGGGTAATTGTCCTCGGGGGGTAATTCTCCGGGGGGTAATTTTCCGGGGGGTAATTGTCCTTGGGGGGTAGTTGTCCTCGGGGGGTGATTCTCCGGGGGGTAATATTCCAGGGGGTAATTGTCCTTTGGGGGTAGTTTTCCGGGGGGTAATTTTCCGGGGGGTGATTGCCCAGGGGGTAGTTGTCCTAGAACCGTAAGAGAAAAGGTAGTAACAAGGAACAGTGGTATTAGTAGTAGTAGTGGTGGTGGTGGTGGTGGTAGTATTAGTAGTGGTGGTATTAGTGGCAGTAGTAGCACTAGAAGTAGTAGTAGTAGTAGTAGTAGTAGTAGTAGTAGTAGTAGTTGTAGTAGTAGTAGTAATAGTAGTAGTAGTAGCAATAGTAGTAGTAGGAAGAGTAGGAGGAATAGCAGTATGATTTGTTTGTAGTAGGAGTAGTAGAAGTAGTAGTAGTAGTACTAGTAGTAGTAGTAGTAGAAGTAGTAGTATGAATAGTGGTAGTATTAGTAGTAGGAGAAAAGGTAGTTAAAAGGAACAGTGGTATTAGTAGTAGTAGTGGTGGTGGTGGTGGTAGTATTAGTAGTGGTGGTATTAGTAGTAGTAGTAGTAGTAGTAGTAGTAGTAGTAGTAGTAGTAGTAGTAGTAGTAGTAGGAAGAGGAGGAGGAGTAGCATTATGATTTGTTTGTAGTAGTAGTAGTAGTAGTAGTAGTAGTAGTAGTAGTAGTAGTAGTAAGATTAGTAGTAGTAGTAGGAATAGTGGTAGTATTAGTAGTAGGAGAAAAGGTAGTAAAAAGGAACAGTAGTATTAGTAGTAGTGGTGGTGGTGGAATAATAAGGGAAGATAACGTAAGTAGTAATTCAAATATATGTTTTTGAAAATCTAAAATAACTGTTTGTTTTTGTTTCTTGATATGAGACATTTCAACAAATACCTGATTAAGTTTTTGTTGTGATATAAGACCCTAAACAAATTTCGATTTTGAAACTAAAGAGGATAAGGTTGTCAAAAACAACTATTCTGCATATTAACAAGCATTCAATAGGTTTCCTTTATAGGCTTCCTTTCCGATTTCGTTAAATTGCTCTACCAACGCCGATTTGTACATGTATGTATTGCACGTGAAACTGAATACACAGTGTGTAAATATTGATTCGGAGACTCTTTTGTGTATTTCCCAAAGTCTAGAATATGTATACTATTGTGGCAAGGTTGAATAGTTATCAAATATCGAGTCATAAACTACGTATCGAGTGGGTCTGATTCTTCCCCCCCCCCCCCCCCCCCCGAAGTTCCTTTTTCAATTGGGTTTTGGGTTTGGGATTTCCCGTTTTTGGTACAATGTATTATATGTGTTAAACTGTATTTGATTTAATACGAATAGGGAACTTTTTTGCTGGTTATCTGATGAGTTAAAATATATCATGAACTGAAAGGGCAGTTAGGATTCGTTTGCTTTCTGTTTTTATTATTCTTGTATTAATTTTTATTTTGTATTATTCTTATTAATTATGTTTAATTGATATTCCTAATTGTAACAGAGCCGGCTCCTGTTCCGTGTGACTGTAAGGGTCTGAGTTCTGGTGCCTCTGCAGGCATCGCTGTCTTTGCCACCCTGTTAGTTGTAGCTATCATCATCACCGTCATTCAAGTCATTGTGTGGAGAAGACAAGCAACAACATCAGGTTTACACCTAAGCTACCCCCCCCCCCCACCCCACGCATGCTCGACTTGTGTTTGAACCAGATCCCACCTTCGAGATAACAATGGCTATAACTATATTTTCATAAAGTTGACATCATTTCCTTTTATTATGAATTTGGTTTAATTAAAAAGAGTGGAGTTTGGTAGGGGGTGGGGAATAGCCCTCGAACTAGTCCTAGAATTGAAACCCACAAATCTATTTATTTATTAATGGAAAGGTTACCCTTCAAGAAAGATTGGCAGACTTACCCCTAAAACGTACCTTATATTGATATGTTCTAGAAACCTGAATATAGGTGCACATCAATAATATCACTTATCAGATTTCCATGTAAATGATGTGTGTTCTTCAACTTGTATTACTGATTTACTTAGCTTTCTATATAATGAATAACGCCAGAATGTATTAACAAACAATTCATAGGAATGAAAGCTGTTTATACTTTCACAGAATATCATTCGGAAAAAAAATGAGGTGCGTAATAGTCATAGCTACTGCATTACTTTCTCATGAACATGAATAGAAATGTAATGATTTGATTCTACTATATATATATATATATATATATATATATATATATGGAGGATTTTTAAGGCAGTTTCTTGGCTGTTCACATACACATTCGACGAAGTAAATTCTGATTATAAAATGTATGAGGAATTTAATCATCAATGATAAACTAATAATTATCAGAATATCCTGAGCAAGCTGACGAAACTGATAGCTTGTAAGTGTATAAAGCCGGTTCACGTTATATGTTTGTATTTACTCTTCATTGACTTAGTATTGAACATGATACTGAAAATTGATAGCGAAGTTTTTTTTTTCTTGATTATCGTAACGTCTATCATCTCCTGAATGTATTGACCCATACCATATCAATACCTCAGGATTATGCATATCTACTTGAGACTAAAGTTTACTTCCTTGTTGATAAATGTGCCATATACCTCTTTTGTGCGTAGAAAATTTATCAAGATTTCTATATTTGCTTCTTCATTTTTTGTTTCTTTTTACATGTTTTAAAGAGTCACAGAAAACCAATTCAAGGTTAGTACATAGCAGTTCGTAATATTGATCAGTATATATTGATATCGATCACACAAACACATGAGTGCGTATGGGTGGGCGCCCACGCTCACGCATTGACACACCTACACATTTCTGGTTTTAATCGAGGACTCAAATGTGCACATCAGTACACACAGGTATATATTCAAACACCCACCACCATCACACACACGCACACACATACACCAATATTCGGATGTAGTGAAATATGAGAAACCACCAAATGTATAGATGATATCATTTATTATGTGTTTACATGTTAAATATGTTAAAAAATAAAGTGAAACTCGAGTTTGTACTTCTATTACAACTTTCAAATGAAAATGATTAGCTATGTACTATAACACATACACCGAGCAAAACTGCTCTGATGATTACGACTATTTGGAAATTAGTACTGTGAGATGGCTATGAGATGGCGCTGTACAATAAACAGTACACTATCAATATAAATGCCTTATTAAGAAACATCTCACTATTTGTTTTTCACAGAAAAGGAAGAAATGTATCTCATGAGGCAAACGACAACATGGCGTTTGAGATGATTCAGAACGGAGATAGAGGTGAGAAAATGTGTAAAGTCATCACAGTGTTTATAATGAAGAATGCTACAAAGAAAAACATAAATTCAAATAATCAACAATTAACAAAAATAAGCAAAGATACTAAAACAAACATAGAAAAAGCTCTCATAACCATAGGAACGCACGTTTTTATCCAGGGGATGCTCAAAGCGCCTACACAGTACTATATTACTCTGGCTTTAGCCCAGTTCCCCGAATGTGCGAAAAGTATTCAGGGAAATATTATACGTGTTTAATCATTCAAGTATTAGAAGCCTCGTTATAATATTTATTTATGTTTTTATAGCATACACATCTCTCAAACTCGGTCCATCCCACTCTCCCATCATTGCTCCTGAAAACCTGACGTTCTTCACCAGACTCGGTTCGATTGGACGGGGTGACTTCGGTGGGGTATGGAAGGGAGAACTCCGCTCGAATCAAAGTCAAGTAGACGTCGGTATAAGGCAGATTCCAGGTGGGGTTTTGCCAACAACTCCCTATAAAAAATGATTTTAAAAGACCGACAGGCAAATCGCTTTAATAAATATCAATGTAGCCTAAAATAACTTGGAACTTTACCAGATGTTGTGTTATTATTGATAAGCAGAGATGCTCTCAGCTTTCTAGAAAGTTTTATTTCAGTAGGACCAAAACAAGCGTACAAAGTAACACATCGGTTTAAAAGTACACCATGTATGTATGTTTATATATGTGTGTATATATGAATAAATATATATATATTTATTCATATTTAGGTTTTCAATTGATAAATATATATTTGTATATAATAATAATATAAAATAATAATAATAATCTTTTAAAGTCCACTCCATATTTTATTAAGATAAACCGAAAATGGAAATTCTTTTTGCCCAATTGATTGTGAGCCCGGCAGCCGCTGAGTAGCGCCAGATCGACGTTGCTCTATCCCTTATTGTTGAACGCCAAACAAGGTAGCAGTAAAAATATATTGTATTCACTTGTCTACACTGTTTTTCACTCGATCTTAATAACAAATGAATGATTAACTTGTTCTGCAATGACTTTAACCCACTACTCCCTTCGAAATTGAAAGCAAATGTGGTAGTTATATGTAGGATGTATCTTCCCTTAGATCAAGTGACCAAATCAAATAACGTTCTTGAAGCTGTGAAGGTCCTTTCTGAGCTACCGGATCAACCGAATGTTGTCAAGTGCCTCGGATATTGTCAAGAACAAGGTAAAAACATCTCCTCTCGCAATTACAAAAAGTTTTGTTTTGGTCTGCTTAATTCTATACATATTATTAGGAATATGAGCGTCTTTTCCAGATAATTCGGAGGACAAAAGTTCAGTTTATCGATTCTAGCAACCCTGAAAGTACATAGCAATTTGAGTAGGCTTCGCGGAACCCAAAACGATTGAACCAGTAAAACAAGAGGACCTTGGAATAACAGACAGTGGAAAGTATTTAAAAGATTAAGCAAGATATTTTCCTATACTGTAACATGATGTCTGATGAAACATAATGTTACGGCCCTCCATCCTAGAACGGGTCCTGGATGCTGGAGGGCTGGCCTGTCCCTTGCCTCTATCACCGTCATCCGACGAAAAGTTTGCCATCCTGACTAACGCGAGCGGTTTTTTTAACACCGACACCGATTACCTTGATAAATCTCAACAAGTAGTAAAGGCAGGAATTGCCTTTTGTAGGAACTCCATTCTCGTTTCCAATCCTTTTCCTTATTTTAGCTCCATTGGAGCGGAGCGGAGAGTTCGCTATCTGACAACGACGAGAGCCAGCGTCGAAGTAACGAATTCCCCGCACAACACCACTATTTATAGTCTCCGAGAGCTGCTTTATGCATGGTGCGTCCGTAATCGCGCTCTGAGCCCTTACGCCCCAAAAGCTTACTGCGCCCTCTACGTTTTCTGCAAGATAACTACAATTGTGGCGAACTGGTTCGTTACAATAATGTTACGGTCAGTTTCATTAATTTTTGTTTTCAATTAACGAATTCCCCACGATGCAGGTAGCATTATGTATGAGTTCATCTGTGGGGGTACCCTACTTACCCATCTACAGACCACAGGGGTGCAATCCCAGCCCACATACAGCAATCTCAAACCAAAGAGGGTTCGTATCGATGAAGCTAGTCTACTCAACCTGGCTTGGCAAATCGCAAAAGGGATGCAGTATCTTGCATCGAAGAAGGTAACCTGATTTAATGACTTGCAATAAGAGAGAAGGTACTAAAGAAAAGGGGAACCGATGGGAGGGGATAGGAGAGAAAAATATGGGAAAATGGAAGCATGGGTGAAAAGGAGCTGCATAGATGAAAGTAGTCCACTAAACTTTGCTAGGAAATACGTCAGAGAGATACAGTTTCTTGAATCAATGAAGGTAACCTGTAGATTTAAAAAAAAAAAACACAATAGGAGAACAATAAGGAGCAATTGAGAAAGCCGCAATAGGATCGAGTTATCGATGACGAGGTTACCGAAGAGTATATGGCATGAAGAATGTTAGAAAAGCGGAGAAGAGGAGACCGTGGGGGGGGGGGGGGGGGGGGGGGGTTGATAGTAAGAACGTTGAGGTCGACGATAAGTGCGAGGAGGATGAGACTGAGAATAGTAGAAGTAGAAAGTGGAAGAATAGGAGATAAGGAAGCGAGTATAGTTGGAAGATGGTGATGATGAGCTAGGGTGAGACATCCAGATTATCGTTTTTTATGTATTTATTTATTTGTTATTACTACTATTGTTATGGTTATTCAATTTTTTTTTTCGTACTAAGATCGTCCATGGAACTGTCTGCGCTCACAATGTGTTACTAGGCGGTAGAAAGCAATGCAAGCTATCAGATTATGGACTATCTTCATCACTATTTAGCGCCAGAGGTGTGAGTATTATCGCTGACATTTAATGATATATCATCAGCATAGATATGGCACGTATACAATAATGAGGACTACATTTTTTTCTCAAAAGAAATATATCTAACAAATTTAAACTAGGAAATCGCGACCATGGAATATTTGTTTATGATTTATGACGTTTATTCAATTCCCCTTAAACTACTTAATCATTAATTTGATTGACCGTGGTGTTTGAATAGTTTTGCCATTTGCAATATTAAGCAAATAACTACCGTTGGTGAAGGTGATGGAACAAACTATTACTTCCGAGGCGATTTGGATGTAGCTATCTTTCCGGAGCGAAGCTGATGAAAGATAGCGTATACATTCAGATCGCCGAGGAAGTGATAGTTTGCCATCGCCCGAAACCAAAAGGTGATTATTTGCTTTATATTCCATATCGGAAACATTTCACTTCTTCCGTCATTTCAGATCAACAAGTCATCAATTAACAGCTAGCAAACGGTGCTCTTGCTCTACGATTGGTAAAAAATAAATCGCGTGATGAAAGATAGTTCGCCCTTCATTGATGGGAGAAGAAAAGTTCGTTCTAATGTGTAGATAGTAGTACTATCTACACAGTGCAACGCACTTTCACTGAATATAGAAGTAGTATCTACACAGTGCAATGCACTTTAATTGTATACGCTGCGTATTGCTCTCCTCTGGCTTCAAGCGCTTTTAGTGTTAGTACGCGAACTTTTGTCACGCGCGAACTATGGTCACACCACCATACTGCATACACTGTACGTTTCGTACACCGTTTGCTAGATGTTAATTGATGACTTGTTGCTCTAAAATGACGGAAGAAGTGAAATGTTTCCGATGTTGAATATAAAGCAAATAATCACCTTTTGGTTTCAGACGATGGCAAACTATCACTTCCTCGGCGATCTGAATGTATACGCTATATTCCTCAGCTTCGCTTCGGAAAATAGCTACTTCCAGATCGCCTCGGAAGTGATAGTTTGTCCCATCACCTTCACCAACGGTAGTTATTTGCTTATAATATAAATATTCAAAGCCGTGTGTAAATTATGAACAGTTCAGCCATCAGGTGTTACTCACGATTTGTATTAACCCATTGTTTAATGAAAATGAATAAAAAAAAAATGCAAAGAAAGACGCTAATTCTCCATCTTTTAAACTTTAAAGTTAACACGATTTTTAGCATTCTTTGTACTTTCCAACATCTCAGAAACCAACAAGATGGAGTTCGCCTGAAACCATGGTTACTGGCGACCCATCAACAGAAGCAGATATCTGGTCTTTTGGTATCGTCTTGTGGGAAATTGTGACATTAGGTGAACAAATTAATGTTAATATCACATATAATTTTGTGTACCATCGTAAAGACCCTAAAGTCATTCACATAGGAAGCCTTATAAGCGTTACAGCTGTTCTTCATCAGTGCCCTCCCATTATTATTACCCTTGCCAGGTTGGTGGAGTGGGTGGAAAGTGGTGAATATGGATTAATGTTTTGCCAAAGGAAGTAAGTGTCGAGTTGGGATTCGAACCCTTGAACCTCGGATTTAGAGTCAAGAGAATTAGACACCATACCAAGACCCCTTCACTTCACGTGTATCATATGGTGTTATGAAGAAAAGTGAAATAAACCTTTGCACTTAAATAATTAAAATAGACCATGTTTAATACTAGTTCGAAGCATTTTAAAGATGAAGAATTCAAGCCACTTATTCCCCTCTATAAGACCCACCAATAATATTTGCGATATAATTTAAATTTTCTCCATAGCTTTGGATGTCACATTTTCGTATTTTGGAAAAGAAACGTTTTCAGTGTTATTTTTCTTCGCTTCTTAAAGGTGCAAGGCCATACCCTAAAATGACCTTTGACACTGTTCAAACGGAGGTTGCCAATGGTTATCAGATGCCACGCCCTCGCCATTGTGGACAAGAAGTGTAAATATTACTCTTTCATGCGAATTGTTCTGTAAACGTCATAATTTGACTCACTCGATGCTTTTTTGTATTTCCTAGATGTCATGATGATGTTTCCAAAAAACAAGAAACACGATTACACTTGATTTTGCAATCTTTCCTAAGAATATGATTCTGAAGCTGAAAATAATACGTCTAAACACTCAACAGAGAAAATGATAGAATGATAAAAACAATGAATAATATAAGAGAAGGTCATAAAAGAAAAACAAAGAATAACATAGGGAAAGACAAAGACAGAAATTGATAGAATGATAATAAAACAATAAGGTGTAGTAAAATGATTCGGACTGGGTGCGTACATAAAATAATGAAACAATAGTGATAAAACTGCTGTTGCTCATGAACTTTAGATTTGTCGGAATTTTGTATTTGTATTTGTATTAGATTCAATTCGGTAGTTCTATTAGATTTCTATTAGATAAGGATCGTATGTTTCGTATCTTTCAGGTATACGGTCATGACTGGTTCTTGGGAGAAGGAAGCTACAAATCGGAGTAACTTTGATCATATCCTCAAGAGTTTGGAAAGGATTCTAGAAAAGACTCATGTAAGATTGACTCAAATTACCTTCTAACATGTATAATGCAGAATTAAGTTTCCTTATTACATATCAATTTTTACAATTCCGTTAGTGCATTAACCTCAGTTCTAAAGGAATCGTGAAAATAACCTTAACCCTTAACCAATAGTGATCTTTGGAGCTTCTTTTCCTTATGGAATGATTTATTACGTCATTTAGTTTATTCATTTACTATATCCTACCGTACATATTTGTGTGTTTCATATTCATATATGATCATATAAGTTTCTCTTCTTCATATTTTCAAATTTAAATAGAATTCTGAAGAAAGAAAAAAAAGGGGAAATTCCTTTCTTATTTTCAACATAAAATTGACAGAGTGAGGGTTAGTGTGATACTTGGAGTTTATTCCTTGAATGCTTTCAACGCCTAAAAACAGCTGGGCTAAATCTCATGTCGTAATACTACTTTGTACTTCCAATGATTGTCTCCTGAGGTGAATATAGATGCTGTTATTATTATCATTATTATCTTAATTACTTTTGATTTTCACAGAATTATCTGTCTCTCAATGACTTGGATGAAGGATTGTATGCGTCTACACTCGACATGTGAAATTAAGCCGTGTTCGGATGTGCAGCGGTACTACAACGCATCTACATCTTGTAAACCGTACGTTGGTTGGATAAGTATAGGGACTTTAGAAGGAATAACTTGTGTTAAACTTAGCCAAGAATGCTGAATCAGACTAGATCGCAAATACTTGTATGAATCTTGCATCAAGTATACGTCTGTTTGAAAAAAATTGTATTTTTAAGATCATTTGGTAAAAATGTGTAAAAAAGTTACTTTAAAAAGTTAAGTTTACACTGTCAAGAGGTCGAAATATTCTAGAAGACACGAAATTTGTGAATATCAAGGTTATAGCGGCCGATCTCAAACATTCAACAGCATATTCTCATGATTTTTTTGTCGGTTATGTTGTGTGTATATACTGTGTAAAACTTACTTCTAATTCACCTTGCTACGTTTGTTAATGTTTGTGTTATTTCATAGTATTGTAAGTGGATGACCACCTACCCTCTTTCTTCTTCCTGTTCATCACCCACTCTCTCTCTCATTTCCCTCTCTATCCTTCTCTTTCCCTCTGTTTCTCTTCTACCTTTCTTTCCCCTTTTAATAGTAGACTCACCTGTATATACTACATTCATGAGTGCTTTACAACTGGATATAGATTGTTTTTATGTGTTTTTATGATTCTTCTTAGTGTATTATTTATCATGTAAATACTTTTGCAAAAATATTTTATAATTAAGCCACCGGGCTGCAATGCATATTCCTTTAAAATCAAGACATTTATTATCATTATACTTTAACTCTTGATTTAAACTAAGTAGCCTCGCGATGCCATAGGCTGAGCTGGCCTTACCCCATATGTATATTTATCATGCCTACACAGTTGGAATAACATTTCTTACCTATTTTCATGAGATAATTGTGATAGTATCATTTATTCTTGATAGATACAGTTTATATCTTCTTAGAACTTTATTGATTAATCTAAAGGTTCATAAAGATCCATCAATACAGTTATGAGAATTTATCAAGAAACAAATATACTGTTACAATCTTTTCATGGAAACACGTAATAAAATATATTCAAAACTTCATGAGCAACAGTGTTTGTATAGTCATGTGCATGTATGAAGGTGTATTTTGCGTTAATTATAAATATGAAGGGTATGTGTTAAGGTCTATTTTACAGTAAATGTGCTAAGGTCATGCCAATGTTTGAAGATGGTAAAATGTCGCCTACTTGTCAATAGGTTTCGTGTGAATTATTCACCTATTTCTTTATTTGCACATTCTCTTCATACAGAATGAGTATAGTGTGTTACATATTCAACGTGTTTTCATACAAATCTTAGCACTTACTAAAAATATAAAGTAACTGCCAGTCTAATTTATTTCTGACCATATCATTCTGGAGTGTACATTAAGTTATTTTACAACGCAAACAAATTGTAAAAAAATAAAAGAGAATCTGTATTGAAACATTTGTTTGAAAGCGAAATCAGAGAAAAGAAAACGAAAACAAAATAGCAGGAAGAAAAGTAAAGAAACAAAACGAAAAGATGATTTACCTCAATGAAGTAAGTACACTTTTAAAAGTTGAGTGATATCTGTAAGTTAAATTTGATGTTTGTAAGATTAATGTTCTATTGATTTGTATGATTTGAAATGTGAAGTAAGTAGCCTTATACTGTATATTCATCTTACAGCGTCATTAGACGGAAATATGTAGTGACAAACAAGTCATTAAGTAGACATGGTTATTATTATCATGGTCAATGTTATTATACATTTTTGTGTCTTGTTAACGATTGAACAATAGAATTACTGCCCTCTACGTACGTTTGCAGGCAGAGCAAACTTATAGACCTGCCTAGAATCAAAAGGTCTAATCACTAGTCATTAGTTTGATTAGTTATATTGTTTTGACTTTAGGGTTAGGGTTTGTGTTAGGGTTAAGGTTAGGGTAATATACCAGTTTTTATGATGTCCGGTTAACGTACCATTTAGGGTTAGATATAGGTGTCCTGTTAATACAACATGTAGGGTTTCATATATATATATATATATATATATATGTATATATATATATAATACCCTACATTATACATTAACCCTAACCCTAACCCTAACCCTTACCACAATGTCTACTTAATGACTAATTTTTCACTCCAAATATCCCTCCAATGACACCTTTAGTAATATTACATATAAAGAGAGGGATAAATATAACAAAATTGGGCCTTCTATGAGAAATAAAACATACAACCCGTTAAGAGGACACCAAAATTTCCTGCTAATGACAATGTCTACTTAATGAATCATTGTTTCACTCCAAATGTCCCTCTAATGACGCCTTTAGTAAAATATACATGTATATGAAATATATTCTCCCTATGTTTTTTATATAATATCTATTCTTCATTTATATCGCGAACCCATAAGTGTGAGCATACTATTGCAATGGATTAAAGGAAATCAACATATTCTTGTTTATAAGCTTATTTGGTAAAGAAATTTGATTGTATTTGATATTGCCCTTGAGGCACTATTATTCTAGAAATATTACACTTTAATTTACCTTTGACACTGATGATTTAAATCAAACTAACGATAATTTGACAAATGATCATGATGTTATATCAAAGGTATGGACCAGGTTTGATCATGCGATTGCATTGTAAAATAAACGTTGTGGAATCGACCAGAAAAGGTTGATCATCTAGCATATAAGTATTAGAGTGTACTGCAAGGTTCTAGAACCATCATAATGATAAGAAATTTGACCGAGTCTTGGTAAAGTTACAAGCACTGTACATATAAAAATGTATATTGGACTACGCGATATCTATCCAGTCCGGATAGATATAATAATTTACCAAATATATCAATTAGTAGGCTGTTTACCGGCAGAATTTGTATCATCACGTATAAGTCAACACATATTCTTTTATATGATTGGTAATGAGAGCTTTTTGAGAGGGGGGGCGTTTCCAAAACTGGTGTATACCTTTAATGACTAGGCTTATTTAAAGTCTACAATATTTTCTAAAGGGTTTATAACATTGATTACATCGAGGAAATATTGCTGCTACCAAATGTAAATATTGCAAAAATACAGTTAAATAAATGTGATAAAAGCAGTTTATTTAGTATTAGTTTCATTTTTATCTGCCTTCAAAATGGATTCACTGATATTACATTTCTGTTTTATGAAGACCATAACAAAATATGCACGAAAAATAATAAAGGTTTCTAATAAAACAAATAGGGTTTCTGTAGTTCATATTATAAGCATAACCACAATAGCAATGAGGGCATATTGTAATTATGTGGGAACTTTATGATGTAAGGCAAATGTTTTTTTCCGTAATACCCCTGACCCTATTGCACTACAAAGTAAAACAATTGAAACTCAGTCAGAGGCATAAACATATTGGGAGGAGGAACATAACAAAGTTATAAACGGAATGAACAAGAGAGAGAGAGAGAGAGCGAGAGAGAGAGAGAGAGAGAGAGAGCGAGAGAGATGAGCAATGAGGAAGGTTGTTCAGTTTTTTTAAACATGACATATTTGTATTGCATTCTATTGCAACAGAAGTGGTTTCGTGGTGTAGTGGATAAGGCCCTGGACTGCCAATCCCATGGTTCGTGGTACGAGTCCCGACGCGGCTCTTATTACCTTTTGCAAGACATTTGTCTCAATGTGCCACCCTCAACCCAGGTGAGATAAATGGGTACCGGTTAGGAATACATCCCTTGAAATGCTAGAGCGCCATAATGGCAGCCATGCTAAAGCCAGAGTAGTAATTGTGGAGCGCCAGGTGTGTCATGTCTGACAGAAGTAAGGGCTATACAAGAACCCACTATTATTTGTATTATTATTAATATACTTGTTATCAGGTAGAAATTTCAGGAAACATGCCCCTTTATTTACGAAATATCGGCGTTATGTTGTAAAATAGGCCCCTTTTATTTACAAATAGACCCGACCCGACGCGATGACCCGATGAATCGAAGTCCAAGTATTCATATATTCATAAATACTGTTGCTTAACATCATATCTAATAATTTAGAATTATGCTTGTACACATTTAATTCCATTTTTCCTGATCTCATGTTATTATTTTATACTTACATTGTTTTTTACCTGCACTGTAAAAGCATGTACAATTCAGTATATGACTGTCATTCATGTATTTAATAAACCTTGATTGAATTTAATTGAATAGAATTGTCTTATTTACACGGGATAGCCGCATCGGCATTGCCAAGATTA
Organism: Strongylocentrotus purpuratus; assembly: GCF_000002235.5. NCBI lineage: Eukaryota > Metazoa > Echinodermata > Echinoidea > Camarodonta > Strongylocentrotidae > Strongylocentrotus > Strongylocentrotus purpuratus. The sequence continues at coordinate 44,502,681 of NW_022145594.1, forward strand.
GGCCTATATATTCATTCCTTCATTCCTTCCATCATTCAAGCAAATTTGCAGTTATTGGACAAGTAGCTTTATATTGCCCTCAGTCGTAATACGTCATCAAACAATGTAAGCCTACTGCTGCAGCATGTACCGTCAACAGCATCGGTAGAAAAGTCAATTGACTGTCCACAACATAACATTATATCTCCCGTAAAGCCTGGTTTTTTTTGCTAATGTGAATTTTAAACATAAATTGCTGTGATCTGTTCATGCAATCTCAATACAGGCCCGTGCTCCTCCCCTTTGGCGGCTAAAATGCAAAAAGAAAGAGAAAAGAGGAAACATTTACTTGAAACAAAAATCCTAGGTATGGGTTAGAGTGTTTTTACTGCATTGCCCACCATCCAGTGGCGTATGCGTAGGTACACTACCTTTCCGCCGGGGCAGTCCACGGACTTCCCGGTGTTTATTTTTCTTTCCGGTTCCTCCTACTTCCTTCTCGATTTTGCCAGATGTTTACACTTTTCTTCTCTAATCTCTCCTTCCCCTTGATATTGCCAAACTCTGCTTGTCATAGGAACCCCCCCCCCCACCCCCGCTGGTAAACCACTGCTATCACAAACGGCTAAGTGTTGCTGTACCAGAAGTTATGCACAATATTAGCATTGCGATGCGTTGCGTCGTCGCGTGCTGCTCAACGATTGTGGCGCGACCGTAGTGCGGTGCCGACATATACATTTAAACTTGAAATGCAATGACTTTGCGGTGAATCGCGGCAGAAAATAGTCGATATACCGGCAAGCAAAAAAAATCGTGTACTGCAGATGTACCGTTGCGTTTCAAAATGCTTGCGTCCGAGTATTAAAGGGATAGTTGAGTTTGTTGCAGAGGGCGCTACACAAAATAATTTTGTTGTGAGATAATGAACAACTGAGTGTCAAATATGAAAGAACATAATATTTAAATGACAAAATCATCTTTGTTTGATTAGAATCGGTTCAGAGAAGGTTGAAAAATAGCGATTTCTAAAACTTGTGTACCACCACAAATATTAGATATTTTGACAAATTAAAAAAAAAAACGGTTGAAAAAAAGGAATAACGCCTTTTACGTCGTATTTCAGCCAATGTCGATGTTGGCTATTTTGTTGGCATTTTCGCGTTGCTTATAGTACGCACAACCAGCCGGCCCATGTATTGTTATTTTTAATTAAATAATTAATTAACGGTCACAATATTATTTTGAAGGTGGAACTGAATTGGTATGATCGTATTGGCTAAATTTTACACATTTTGGGGTCTAAAATTACCTTCATAGCACTTTTAGCTTCTAAAAGGGCACTAGAAATGTCGCAGATAAGAATAACAGCAATAACCATCCACTTTGAAGGCATTTGCGGTCTGGAAACAGAACTCAACTATCCCTTTAAGTTTGGCATGGAGGGATTAGACCTCTCTGCAAGGTCACTGGCAGGTGGTTATCTCATCAAATCAGCTCTCAATTAACATAAGAAAGAGGGCATCATGGGGAACATAGGTATTGTTGGCTGTATAAAGGGCGCAAGTATAGCTACACATAGTGCAGTGGGGCTTTATTACAGCTTAAGGAGGGGAGGGGGTGAGTAGATGAATCCATGCGCTGTACTCATTATTATGTTATCGTATCTGTGTAATTATTTTGTTCATTTGGACGCCTGAATCAACAAGGTAAAACAATCTTTCTACAGGTGCTCACAGTTTGTGTAAATTAACTTAACTCATAGCCTGCCATGAGGGTGCATGCACACTATCGTTATAGTGCTTTGTACAAGCGAGCAAGCTATTGCTACGCTGCCATGTGCGTGCGTGCACACTTTTGTAGTAGCAGTTATTGTTCATGCTCATTGGTCTGTGCTATGTTTTGCACTAGCTATTCATAGAACCATCGCGTTAATCAGATTATCTCAATATAAACTTGGCACTCCGTGGCTCGGGGCTTGGCACAATGGGGATTAGCACTGTGGCATGATAAGAGTTAAAGGGGGTGTAGCATGGCAAATAGTGGTTAACATCATCCATGACTTCTTTTGGACAACTGCACGTACACGAATGGACTTGATTAACGGTCAGCGCGCGCAAGCGTTCGCGAAACAGACCGAACTTCTCCTCACGCTTCGGTTTCGCATATGTTGCACGCATGTGAAAGCTGCGGTCGCGTCGTCTGTAGTCATACCCGATTGGCCCGAGTTAGGCTACCAGAAAGACACGTAGTCTCATCATGCTACACCCCCTTTTACACAATGCTCATGATTTCTAGATTTTGAACTGTCTGTACTATATCACATGTAAATATGTGTTAGTTTTTAATGAAAATAGGTCAATTGAAAATTAAACATATTTACTCGATGAGCACACAGGCATTTGCACATGCATTTTGCTTGCTCTCCAAAAAGAGCTCCTGGTTGCTCGTTATTCTTAGACACTTAGTAATCTGGAAACTACTAGACAAGTTGGAGTTTATGAAGCGTTGTTTTTATATCAGTTTTTGGATTTAGTTGTATCTCCTGTACTCTGGTAGCCATATATTCCTGTATATTGCTATGTAGTACAAATAAGCCCCTTTTACACCGGATCTGCGTAGAGTTGCGTAGTGTGGCGTACCGAGTACGCCGCAGTTAGGCTGCGTATTCATGAACAAAATTATGCTTCGGCGTAATCCCTGCGTAGGGTATGCATAGGCTGGCGTACGATGGCGTATGGTTACGTACCCTGTGCGTAGGCACCGCGTACCTACGCGTATGCAATTGGCGTACATACGTGCACGCTTGCGTTTGACAGGCGTAGGGTTGCGTACGCTTGCATAGGCCAGGCGTATGGCTGCTTACAGTTGCGTACGGTTGCTTACTTTATGCAAATGCGCCGTGTACAAAATGCAATAGACGCTCGTTTTTTATTTCAACAGAGTAGCTGAGATGTCAAAATCACAAATTGAATAAACCATAACATAACAAAAAATGTTATTCTGAAATACCTTGTAATAGTGCAAACAAAATTACAAGCACCAATACAAAATAAAGCTTCAAGATTCAAGATTTCTTCACGAAAAGAATAAAAGTGAGAACGCAGACATGTAAACAAAAATATCCAGGTATATAAAAAAAAAAATACTATCATGCCTTCTACACTTCATTCATATTTTTCAGAGTTAAACATTCAAGCATGTGCGGCGATTTCTTTTCATGACCGGGGGGGGGGGGGGACGAAATGTGAGGGACGAGGAAGCAGTGGCGTAATGAGCAAAAACGTTTGGGGGGGGGCAGAAAAAAATCCGCATCACCACCACTCTTACATGTTACGCAGGCCCTTCGAACGTTTTTCAAAGTGGGGGGGGGGGGGGTTAAAGTATTTACGATCAGGTAGAGCAAAGCAAAGCAAAGTGGAGCGTAAATTGGCGTGGGGTCAAGGGGCAAAGCCCCGGCGGGTGTCAAGGGGCGGAGCCTCATCAAGCTCAGGGGATTTAGGCACTTAATTACGGTCAGATGAGCATATTTTGATACCTTATTTGTGACACTGGCATGCAGGTCACTTATTGGAGTGGGGTCCAGGGGCGGAGCCCTCAGAAGCCCAGGGGTTTTAGGCATTTAATTAGGGTCAGATGAGCAGCCAGGGGGCAGAGCCCTCGGAAGCTCAGGGGAAAATCATGCCATTTCAACAACATTTGTAAATCACTGGTATCGAATTAGAAATAAACCCCGCTTGAATTTAATTTAGGGAGAACTGCCCCCAAAGCCCCCCCCCCCATCAGTACGCAGGTGCGAGGGAGCACAGTGAATAAGAGGGGTGAAGGTGACGGAAGTGACTACCCCCTCAAAGGTTTTTGAAGTTTTGTTGTATTACAAAATTACATTCCTTAGCAAAACTATAGTATGAAAAAAAGCAGATACTTTTTTCACACTTCGATTTTCTCGGTATTTACTTGTACATCTTGAAGGATATTATGCAAGGGGGCGTAGCTACCGAGTAAGAAGATTTTTGCATTTTTATTTGTCTAAACGCTGCACTCTTGGGCCCTCCAGAGCTATAAAATGTTGTGTGAACTTTTTCAAATGTTGAGGGGGGGGGGACGATCCCCTCTAAAAAAAAAGTTGAGGGGGGACGTGTCCCCCCCCCCGTCCCCCCGGGATCACCACCCCTGCATTCAAGGATTACACTATTGCTGATTTCAAAACCAAAGTACAAAAAGGGCGAGATTATTTGTAAACAGAAACAGAAATGTTGATCAAAGAAAATTTCACCTAGATGTGGAAGAAATAAACATGACTGGTATTCTTGTAAATACTACAACTTTAATGCACTAATCTACAGTTTTGTTCTCTTTTGGTCATTAAGGTGGAATAATAGTTTTTACCCCAATTGTGTGTATGTGCGTGTGTGTGTGCCTGTGGGTGTGTGTATGTTTTTATCTGTCTGGCTGTCTTTGTTCAAAACACTAGTTTATTCCTCACCCAGCAACTTGGCGCAAGTGAGATCTGGCAGTCTTGTAAAGATTGTCTGATGTTCAGTCATGCATGCAGAGATTCAAACGAAAATGGTACCTAAATGTACTGGGAGGTTAACTCTATCAAGACATATCATGAAACCCATGATTAAATATCCATACTTCAAACAATTCAACTTTTAAAAAGTGGGACATTTTTTCTGACTCACTCTGTATATCTCGCGTGCAATCATATTACGTAGGTTGTTGTTGATTGTATTGGACTTCCCCCTTTAGCTTTATAGGCTAAGGAATGCATGAACACTGCGTTTACATAGATCGTCTTTAACCAGCTAACAAACAAATCGTGAAATTGATTATTAATACAGAAGTCGACTGTCCAGTTCTAAAATGGATATCCAACATATGAGAGCCATTTTGCACTTCATCGGATTGTTAATACTGGTAAGTTGTCTTCGTTATTGCAAAACAATACAAACTATTGCACATGCATATATAGTACGTGGGGGACATAGCGATCATGTCTGGCACAATGCAATATCACGGCGCAGCATTGTTATTACACCGGCTTAAACACGGCTGCCATTACAGCGCTCAATCATTTAAATGTTTTAATTTCTGCTAGGTAACAATTTGCTTCACCTGGGGGAAAATGCGCAAAATATAGATAAATGTCTTGCCAAAGAACATAAGTACTTCGGCGGGGACTCGAACCCTGTACCCTGCGGTTCACAGTCAGGAGACTTGTTCACAAGACAACAACACTTCTACATTTTCGTAACGTATTGTGCATACACACATGGGAATATTAATGTAGATAATAAATCTCCGCTTGGGAATTATCATTTTAGAAATTGAGGATTTGAGTCTAACATTATACACCCAGATGGTGCTGAAAGCGGTTACAGTAAACACATTACATGCAAGGGCAAAAATACTCTTAAAATGCTTATAATAAAACAGAAGAAAACAGTATTTAGGAGAAAACACTTGTCATTAAATGGGTGTTTTGTTTTTCTCCTAAAGTCTTCCAGTGTCTTAAAATCATAATATAGATAAATAGAGTTAGTTAAAGGTAATACAAAGTTTTTTCAAATTTAGAAAATTATGCGGATAGCGATTCTTTAGAATGTTGATATATTTGGATGCCCACGAGGATGTATAATACGCACTAGAAAATTTAGCCCCTAAAACACTTCTGCTCTCGAAAAACAATTGAATATAAAAAAAAATATCGGTGCTACCGGTAAATTGTGATCAATTTAAAAGAGTGCCTATACGGCCATCCAATGGTAGCTGCGAGCATGAAAATCTCAGAATGTGGAGTTGTAATATATAATTTCCAAACGGGGATATAGCAAAACGGTCGATTTTTAGTCAAGAAACATTGTTTAAAGCTACATTAATATCTTGATCTTGAGAGGGAGCTATACAACGTAAAGATTTTATGATTAACAATTTCATCTTTAGACACGATTTCAACCGCGACAACGATCACTGAATATTGTAGGATCGCATATGCTTCCAATATGTTCATTTGAACCAAAGTCATGTCCTCATACCAAAACTTGGTATTACCTATAATAACATTGATGGGGGAGGGGTGCTGGCAGTTCTGAGGATATTAGTTTGTAAAATACCAATATGCGGGTAATATAACTGGCAACTCACATTCGGGCAACAAGACGCCCGAATGTCCTTAGGCGGGCAGGGATGTTCACACTAAATTAATGAAATGGTAATATCTTATGTAGTGTATTTTGATTAGGAAAAATTATACAGTCCATAATAAAGTAGGTTTTATTAATATTATTCTTAGCTCAAATTGGAACATTCATGCAGGAGGCACCATTCCCATTGGATAGAACATGGATGAAGAATACACTACTGCAAGATATCTGTTATTTTTCTGTTCGAAGGTCGCTCGGTATAGTTTTTAAGAAGGGTAGAAACAGAATTTAATGGACTCTTTGTAAATGAATGGATTTTTTAAAGCCAACGTCTTCTATATTAAATTAACATATTCATAGATTAGTTCTTTAGAAACAAAGTTGTAATGACGTTAGCAAAAACAAGAAGAAGCGTTATATAAAGTGAAAATAATAATATCAGCTCACATTATCCATGCACGAGTAAGTAGCTACTAAGTTCCATTTTCGCAAATAAAAAAATAAATCAGAGACTATTCTGGTATTAATTCAAAATCGAAAATTCAGACGGAGCAAAAGTCATTTGAAATCTTCCTTGCTTTTCTAAACCAGCATTTGAAATTGGTTTGCTGCTTTAGATCGCTTTTTTTGTAACGATTGATTCAACTACCTATCTTTATTTCTTCAGATCACGAAATTCTCAAACGGCCAATCTGTGACTCTGACAGGTCCTTCCTTAATACAGCAAGGTACTGACACAGTTTACACCTGTACTGGAGGAGCAGCGCCATATACCTTTATATGGGAAGACCTTTCAGTGATTCCAATTGTTAATATCTTCATTAATGGAAAAGCGGTTACAAATCCCTCTACTCATCCAAAATATGTCAACTTTGGTGTATCAGAAAATGAGGGTACATCCACTATGACAATCACTAATACTCTGGTAGAAGATGAAGGGCAGTATAAATGTGTTGAACTTCCTGTAGGAACAGGAAACATTGATGGTGCAGAACTAACAGTAGAAGGTGGGTCATAGAAAGTTTGAACAGTCTATTTTACTGAATGTTAATGTAGTTCCTGCCTTTGTAGCTTTTCATTAAAGTTAGTATTGTTTACCAGTACCTAAAAAGAGGATCCATGGACAGTAGATGTCAAGAAGGGATCTATTTTAAATTGCATTTTTAGACTTATTAATGTATCTAGAATGATAATAATGATAATGATATTAATAATAGTAATTATAATGATATTGATAATAAATAATAATAATAAGATGAATTGATGAAATCATTACACAAACAGATGACCCCAGATTTCTCGATGAAGTCCGGTTCCTCTTTTATCTAACTGTACATTATGTTGTGGAAAATTGATTAAAAAAATAGTTATAATAATAATAATAATAATAATAATAATAATAATAATAATAACAATCTTTATTCATATTGCGACGATTACAAAGTATTAGACGAAATAATTAGAGTAATGGTATTTCTGACAGTAATTTTGTACTATCACCTTTTACAACAACAATTATTTTGATTTGCAGTCAAATCGATACGGAACCTATCGGTAAAAACTATAACAGAGAGCAACATTGACGTGTTCGAAGCAATATGTGAAGCTTTAGGAGGTAGACCAGATGAAACAATCACATGGATGTTAGATGATGGGCCTTCACCTTGTGATGATACAAATGTAACGTACCCTGCAGCTGGAGAAGGTCTGTCTAGTAAAAGGAGTGTCTGCACATTTCAAGCTACTAGTGAGAACATTGGTCAAACATTGAAATGTGTCATCAGCGGTCATCAAGTATATGATCTCAATGGAGAAAAAACAACTACTCTTAATATACAAAGTAAGTTTGGTTACCCCTTTGCATATTTGAACATTTGTACTGAACAGAATAATTTGCTATAAAACAAAAGAGATCAACTATATCAAAATTGTTGGTAGTAGTTCATAGAAACGATTAATTCTACATACCAGTATTGTCTGTTTGCAGTCAGAAGGCTGTTCATTCGATGTGAAATGATATGAGAAAAGGCCTTTCTGGCTCCAAACAGACGATGATGATAACTCTTCTTAGGATAACTTAGAAGTATTCATCAATTTAGGAAACTTTATTTTTCTCCTGATACACATGTACATGTACGTATACATATATGTAATAGCCAATTGGCGTGCAAAAGATTGTGTACCTTGAATATTTTAGTTGTCATTTCAACTTGAATACACGAGGGTACAAGTTTTAGGTATTTCTTTCAGTCTGCAATCCCCTTCACCCCATCCTAAAATATATCCCTATAAATTAGATGATTACAATGGACATTGTAAAGGCTGCAAGCTGAAGATACATTGTTGGCTCAAGTATGCATCTCTTAGTGTCATTCTTAAAGTGATTGTTGATTTTTTTTTTAATCCATCTTACATGTATTAATGTAAAGAAGATTGATCCCTGTATATGGTAAATTTATACTTGCTTTTCTTTTTCTCAGTTGCTCTAAAAAATCAACCCCCCCCCCCAAAAAAAAAATCAAATTGTTCAGTTGTCCCATCAGTGCATATTTGAATTGTTCATGTTCACTTTAATTCAGGGTCACCTACTACTGATATAAGGGTGGGATTCCAGTTCCTTGAACCAAACCTCACAGTGTCATGTGACATTGCTGATCCAACCCAACCTATTCCAAGCATAATGAACTACTACATATACTCCGATGGGACTCTGATACATCAATCTCCAACGGGAGACAACGATGTGGAGGTTCCATGTTCAGAATTCGACCTCTATACGGAGTTCACTTGCGTAGCAGGGAATTATCTTGGAAACACAACAAGTGATCCGGCTAGATATGACCCAACCAGTAAGTCATTATTCTTTTATATCATCAGTGAAATTAGAGTTTGTTTTTGTTTGTTTGGGTTATTATGCTTCTGTGTATTTATCGTCTTTTATTTCTATCATTGTTTCTTGGGGAAAGGTAATCACCGTATCTTAAAGAGGATCCACATGTGCATACATGTACTCCGTACATATGCGTAGATCCCAATGTTTGCATAAATCAAATAGAAGAATACATTTGTAATTTTACAACACCAATCATATGCATGGGTGTATAACATGTACATACATCGTATATAACTATATATGCAAACAAATATCAAGATCATCTTCGTGCAATGTAATTCGTACAACATACATTTGATTGTCTTCTCTCCATTTATTTCAATCCAAATATGAAAATATATCTTATCCCGTTGACTACTGAATTTATTCATTGCCGTAGGTTTAATACAGCGGCCACCCGGTTCCAGTAAGCAATGGGTTAATGGTCACATCGTCTGTTCAGAGCCAGAAGGGCATTAACACTGTATTGATTGTGTATGAATTAATACCCTTCTGGCTCCAAACAGACGATCTGACCATTGAATAATGTTTATGAGACCCAAATTAACCATTTTAATTTTTTCAATGGGATGTAAATAACTTTGGGAAATGTTCTGAGGAAAACAACATTTTGCTCTTAAGATGGATAAGTTTGTGAAGGGGATTCATTTCTAGATAAAGCTATTAGAAATGTTACAAATACTAGAAGCCATTGTTTGCAAAGAATCAAAATGTGACTCCTGCGTAGCCCTCAGATTGAACAGAGATGTTGTGGGAGATTTTTATTTATTTATTTATTTATTTATTTTTGTTGTTGGGGGGGGGGGGGAGTTGAGGTTGAGGTAGTTGGTGAGGAAGCTGTTTGGTTTGATTTTTTTTTAATCCTAAACACTTGGTTCAAATCGAAGAGTGATATATCATACTGCGGAATGTTAGGATGTGTTTTAGTAGGATCAAATCAATTCTGTAGTTTGAGACTAATTATGACTTTACCTATCTCTCTCAATTTCTCAAATTCAAAATTATTCAGCAAACCACATCTCAACAGATTCCTCTGCACTTTTACAAGTTTTAAATGTGTTTTAGCTCCTCAACAGTACCGTTCTGTTACATTCGATTTTGATCCTTAACTCTTATCCTACCTGCCACCTGCTGCCAGGTAATCCCTGCAGTGCCAGGCTCCAAATCCCCCAGTGCCAAGTTTTATAACGAGATAATCGGATTAACGCGATGGTACTATCAATAGCGCGTGCAAAACACACTAGGCACAGTCAATGGGCATGAACAATAACTGCTATTACATATGCGTGCAATCATGCAAGAAGCAGAGGAGCAATAGCTTGCTAGCGTGTACATGGCACCTTAACAATAGCGTGCATGCAGCCTTATGGCAGGCTATGAATTTAAATGTAAGAATGCTTACAGTTACATTCTCACAATATGCACTTTTAATAGTAATAACGTAGAGGCCATTACTAGAAAAGTATTTTCAAGGAAGTAGTATATGTTTACATACCAAATACGATTTAATGAATATGGAATTGTCATTCAATCAATTTCGGATTTGAAAATTTACCTCCAAATGCATGAATATTCTTGTGTTTTTTTCTTGATGTAAATTGAAAGAGAGAAATTGGTATGGTGACCTAATGACAAATTATCTACATTTCCTTTTTTTTTAAATGCTCTTTTAGGGCTATATACAGACCAGCCCAGTTCAACGTAATTTTGAAAAAAACTTTTCCAATTTTACTTAAATTACTGTCTATACATGCACGTTTATTCTTGAAATAATTAGCATGTTTGTCAGACTTGCCTACATTGTACTTTTGAATATAGATTTAGAACCATGATGCACTTACAATAAAAGTATTTTGTTTTATAGTATCATATCCCAACTCAAAAAATACAAGCACGTGCATCCATGGGACTACATATTAAAGTGAATGGTATAGGGTTTCATGTGATAGAGATTACCAATTTAAACTTGTCGTGTTTGGTAAGCCTTAAGCGCGTCAAATACAATACAGATTTGTATACATGTAGCTGATGAATCGTATGATTTGAGGATTTGTTTTTTTCTCTCCAGTTTTCCCTTTGTCAGTTCAAAGTCGGGTGTGCTTGTAAGAGTAGGCAATGGCGTGCATACGCAGGCATGGTTTGTGAGTGAGGTGTACATGAACGTCATGCAGTAACACACATCTAGTTGATGCCTTGAACTATAATGCATGGCCCTACAGAGGAATTTTTCTTGTTGGGGCCGGGGGAAAATGCAATGAATTTTTCAAAATTGATTGCATTTTCTACGTTTTGGGGATTTGTGGGGGGCGGCCGCGTACCCTAGCAAGCAAACACTGCGCGTACAGTCTTCAGGGGCTAAGCAATGGCCTCGTTACTGTGAGGCCCCAGCATAAAAATCGTGTCCATAAGCTATATTAGTGTCCTTTTGTGAGGCATTAATCCTCAATACTGTCAATTAATTATGATTTAAGGACGTAGGTTCCCTAGCTGATTAGCATAGTAGCACACATATGATTAAGCAGTCACGCGAAACAAACACTGGCAAATTAATATTCAATAAAATCTGAGAATATATGCCATTATCTAGATCTATTAGAAATTAAAAAAAAATTAAAATCCTTCCCTAAACTGGGATGAAAATAATTATTCCACCATATCATGACCAACAGTGTACATAAAGAAGTAAATTTGATGCTGAAAATAACAGCGTTTACAGTAATACAAGTCTCTTCCGAATCTGAATATAAAAGACTACAGTACGTTGCTAGATGAGCTCCTCAGAAAGAGAGAGGGAGGTATCGGTCACAATATTTCTAATAAACTTCTTTGTACAATCTTAACAATACAGGCATTTCATCACTTTAAGCTCCTGATGAATGAGCCATTGTAATAAAACTATGCCATTATAAATTATTATATGTGATATAAAAATATCATATCAGAAAAATCGATATCAAAGGATGTGCATTCATCCAAGCAATGTTTATTATTCCCTAGTTACTTCAGCAAATATTAACCTACAATGTATTTGTGACCACGGACCAGAGTCCAAAGTCCTGTTAATGCAATGGTTGAAGCGAGGCTTCATAGTATAGGTGAATACGCATACAAACTTGTTTCTGTTTTGATCGCAATGAATTAAATCGGGAATTCCCCCGATGATTTATTCTATTCAGTATCTGAAAGATATAGTACTATAGAAAGATTCAGGGTTGCTGTCCATGAGAATGTGAGAATGTTTTTATTTTAGTAGTTTTATTTTGTATGGCTTAAAGATACTACAGTATGTCCCTTTTGCAGCCAACATCAACTTCTGTAGAACTTGCAGGAGTTAAGAGTATATGTCATGTATGTCCTCTCTGTGAAATGTAAACGTTAGCAGTGTCCTAATATTCAAATTATGCAAGGAAACCCGTTTACTTGCTAGACTTCACTGTCAGACACTATCGAGTGACTGACTGACTTTTTTTGCTTTCTTGGTAATAACAAACATAAAAAAAAGAGCTGTTGAGGGTACATGAGCATTTGTCAATAATCCACTTCTTGTAATGGCCAAAATTAAACTGATTGAACCTTTGCGCAGCATAAACGTACAACCATTCGGTACAATGATCTGAAAATCAGACTATAACTTATACTTTACTGGCTCTACAGCTTAAGTCTTAATTCGATTTGACAACTATTATAGTCGTTTTTTTCCTCTTAAAGACATTTTCAAGCACCCCCCTTTTTTTTAAAGGGAAGTTCTAAATTAGTATTTACTTTCAAATGCCGTTGGAATATAACCTTTTCATTTTGTTAGCCTGCAAATTGGGCATAGTACCTTTAAACGCGGTTGTCATTGTATGTTGTTTTTACAGTTATTGGGAATAAATTTGGTCCTTGAAATTATTATATATCTATAGATACCTGTATGTTATATAAATGGTATGGTGATCTTACATTTGTTCCGGCGACATTTTTCTCCTGTTATTGTTTTCGTCAAAATTATAGGGTAAGGTTTGCAATTGGTTTTAAGTAAGGTTAAGAGTAAGGGTAAGGACTAGGACGACGATCGGATTTTAGGTAAGGTTTAGGGAAAGGATTAGGATCATTTATACAGGGTCCAGCGCGTTGGAGCAATAATTTCGGCTAGTGTATGCAATGGATCTGGAGCAATCGACCCGTTAGCATGTGTGATACAACTACTGAGTATTTGTAGAAAACTAATCATAGGTTTGATGATTTCATCTAGAAGCTTGTGTCTTTAGATCTTGTATTAAACATTGCTCACCATCCAGATCGCACACTATGTACCTGTGTGCCAACTGGTCTGAGTTCTGGGGCCTCTGCAGCTATTGCTGTCTTAGCCACCCTGTTAGTGGCTTCTGTCATCATCAACATCATTCAATTCATCATGTTGAGGAGACAGAAGACCAGACCACCAGGTGATTATATTCATCAATTCTCCTATAATAGTTGATATATGAAATCAGAACGAAGATAAGCTACCTCTGTTCAACCATGGACCTACTAAAAGAATTCAACAGGTATCGTGAAAATAATTATAATCCTAACCAAATTAA